>NW_022196034.1:0-113976 GCF_008641045.1 Pistacia vera
CATGGAGGAAGAAATGGAGATTGGTTACTTTCTACTCCGTGTTGGAAGCTGGCACGCTTTTAGAATAGTATTCGCAGTGTGCTGATGAGACAGCCATGCAAAGGAGCATAGTCTAGCCAAAAATTACTTTACGTTCCATGTTTTCTTAAGAAGAAATTGACTTTTGCATGTATAGAAATTGTAACAAAATCAGATTAAGAAGTAATCAATGTGTTATGTAGTAAATCCATGCAGTACGGATTCACGTCACGTGTCCTAAGGTTGTGTTGTCATCCAGATCGCTTATTATTCTATAAAAGTGTTGCTTCATTTATAAATCTATCAAGAATTACTTCACTGGTAAGTCTTAAGATTGTATTGTCAGTTAGGTTGCATGTCACTCTATAAGAGGATTATTTCATGTGTAAGTCTACCAATGTAATAATATATATACTGATCTCTCACCCTAATTATAGGATCTTTTGACCCCTTTTTCCTACTATTGGAAATCATCTCATTTGCGTTAAAAGCTAAGCTTGCTTGTATGTAAAAAACACACAATAAAAACAATAATATAAGAGTGGACGTATGATTTGTGTCTTGCTTCTAAACCATTTTAAAGATTATCTGTTCTTTACATTTGCTTGCTCTTTTCATATTGCTTGTGTATTAAAATACCGATTTACTACGAACCATTACGTAGATTTCATGAGAAAATTTATGTACATATCGTTGGTCTAAAAACTGCGTCAACACAATGCATGGTAAGTAAGAAATGGAAATGATAGAAAGTGGCTCACATGAATAAAATATATAGTCAGACTATAAGAATACATATAACTATATTACAACTTGACTCGGCTATGAAACTATGCATCTTCCCTCAATTCTCATGAGTATGTACATTGTTTATATAATATTTAATCCCAAAAATCGGTAATGAGCCACAGTTACCTTATACTCAACAACGACATCACCAGTGGTTTCATTTACAAAATAGGTTTTAAGCAGAGCAAACCCTCTAGCCATCCTGAACTTCCCTCGAATGCCAACCACCGCAAGCTCACGTTCCCTCTCCAACACTGGGTTTCTCGAGAACACACTAATGAAGCCCCAAGTAAAACCAAAATCTAAGTATGCCACCAGAGTCACTTTATCTTGACTTGCAGAAACATACACCCCAAAAAGGCATGCTTCCATTATATTCAATCTTCTTGAAAATTATACTCTCTCCGTTTCTATATAACTGTCGTTTTAAGCCTCTGCACAGTTTTTAATGAATTAATTTTATCTCTCCTCAAATTGAATTTTTCCCTCTAATATTGCATGTGGGAAAATTTTGTTTTTCTCACTGCACACATATGTGAAATATTGAATAATTATATATATATATATTGTCATTTTCTCTCTCCTATTGACTTTCTTCCATTTCTTTTATTATGTTCGTCACTTACTTTTCTTTTACTGTATTAGTCACTCATTTCCATTTCTTTTATTCTATTCGTCCCTCACCATGACCATCTCTTTTTACTGACTTTTATCTCCCTGATTCTGTTCATCACTCACCATAGCCAAACAATGTAATAGTAAAGGTGTGCTTGGGGAAATTGATTTGAATGTTCTTCCAACATTAGAAACTACGAATGAAGTTGATGACATAATTGAGGAAGTTAACATGCATGTGAGCCAAAAAAACCTCACAAATAAACAAAAACAAGCTATTTTTGAATCTCTGTTGAAGCAAAGTGTCAATGGACAATTGAAGAAAAACACTAAATTTGAGGTGGCTCAATCATTTTCAATTAGTATGCGTACAGTCCAACACATTTGGCAACGAGGAAAAGAAAATGAAGTATTGGATTCTAACACTAATGTGTCTAGCAAAAAGGCACTCAATTGCAGGCACAAGCGTCTTCAAATTGACGTCAATCAATTTCGACATATTCCATTGCGAAGAAGGACAACACTGAGGTCTTTATCTGCTGCCACAAATTTGTCAGTGACAACGTTGTTTAGGCAGTTAAACGAGGCCTCCATACGTAGTCATTCAAATGCTATAAAACCTTTATTAAACGTGGAAAACATGAAAGCTAGAATACGCTTTTGTTTATCGATGATTGAACAAGGCAACAACCCCAGTTGTTTGAGGTTTGTAACCATAGAAAATATTATTCATGTTGAGGAGAAGTGGTCCTACATGACAAAGTAGTCAGAGAAGTATTACCTCCTTCCTGACGAAGATAGGCCTTTACGCACATGTAAGAGTAAGACTTTTATTACTAAAGTCATGTTTATGGTTGCAGTGACACGCCCAAGGTTTGATGAATTAGGGAATGAATTATTTTCTGGAAAAATCAGGATATTTCCTTTCATAAATAAAGAACTTGCAAGAAGGAGCAGTAAAAACCATTCTGTCGGAACCATGGAGACTAAAACAATCAATTCTATTAATAAAGAAATTTATCGATCTTACATAGTTGAGAAACTCTTGCTGGCTATCCGAGATAAGTGGCCAAGAATTGATGCAGGAAGTCCAATATTTATCCAACAAGACAATGCGAAACCTCATATTGGTTTGAATGATAAGTATTTTCAAAGTAATGCTACTAAGGATGGCTTCGACATGCGTTTGATCTGTCAGCCTCCGAATTCTCCAGATGTGAATGTTCTAGACCTTGGTTTTTTTTTAATGCGATACAGGGACTACAATACCAACAGGCGCCCAACTTTGTAGATGCGCTCATAGAGGCTGTTCAAAAGTCATTTGATGAATACTCACCAACAAAATTGAATCATACGTTTTTAACTTTACAATCATGTATGATTTCAATTTTGAAAGCCAAAGGTTCGAACAAATATAAGGTTTCACACATGAAAAAACATAGGTTGGAGGGACAAAATTGCCTTCCTAGGCAGTTAGATGTTTACCCCTTGTTAATTGGAGAAGCAATTGCTCAATGTCAATAAGTGTTACAATTGACCTATCTAGTATTGTAGACTATTTTTGTTTTGTCTATGATGTTCATATGGGTTTTGATAAGATGTTGTCTTTTAGGAGTAGTTTGTGTTTCATTTTGATTTTTGTGTTTTTTTGCTATAAAGAAATTCTACTCCAACATACAAGAAAATAACTTATTCTATTTTGTAATATAAGCTTTTGTTATGGTAATATATAAGAATGAGTCCCAACCAAAGGACCCTACAAAGTCACGGTCCTTGGACAAGCCCAAGAAACCAAAGCAAGAAAAAAAAGGATTAAAGTCCTAACAAAACATGTAGTTAGTCTAAGAAATACTAGACAAAAAAGGCCAGCAGTAAAAAAAGCAGGCGATCTAGGCACAAAGCAAATTGCATAGTCTATACATAAAGGTCCATAGCCAAAAAGTCTCAAAACTCCAGCCACCCTCAAGGAAATCCAGCAAAAGCTTCAATCCCCAACTAACAAAAAAACCAAGACTCACCACAGCAAAACTCCTGCAAAGCACACACCCAAGGACAGGAGAAAACAAGTAGCACCTCCTGGCAAGAATGGAAACTCCAACAAAGAAGGTTTTGTAACCAAATCCATGACCTGCAGCTTGAGGTAGCCACATGCCTTTCTCAACACCAAAGGCCCCATAGCATAGGCTAAAACAAAACATAGGCAAAAGTCACAAAAATTGAGCCAAAACCCAAATAAAAAGTAGCAACCGACTGAGAAAAACTAAAACACCCAACAATCACTCTCACCAAGGAGTACAAGGGCCGATCATCTCCTGGTGGCCATGCGAGCCATAACATCAGCGAACATAACCACACTAACAGGCACTTTATAAACTTCGGCATATGTAAAGGAATCAAGCAAATCACCCAATACACATTTTTGTTCATCATTCCTATTAAGGTTGTTAATTAGTTCTTGAGAGTAAGACAAACATTGGACTTCTTTAACACCATTTTCACGAGCAACACACAGTCCATGATATAAGACAAGATATTCTGCATGTAGTGTGTTAGAAGCTAACACATACTGTTCCAGTAAAGTCAAATTTCCATAGCATGTATCATGCATTACAATGCCCACTGCTGATTTTTCCTGGTTATTCCAAACTCCAAAAATTTCAATTTTGACAATCAGTCTTGATGCACCTTCTACATTGTTTTTTGCAACATGTACTATATAAGAGAAAATATTGTAACTAATTAACTGAATTGATGAAAGCAAAAAAAAAGAAAAAGTGTATTGACATCAACAAAAGAAAAAATCAAACAAAACCTCCACTATTGATATCCACCATTCCAGATTGATTTGCAATGCTTGTACTGCCTTCAGTGTCAATTAATTTGGCCTCATTGTTGAAGTTATGATTATCTTCGAAACCTAATCATTCATAAATTAAAGAGTCAAATGAGTCATGCAACAATGTACCACTATCACTTTTAAGAATAAATAACCTTAAGAAAACACAAAAAAGCCACTTACATGATAAAGGCACCCATATCCTCATTTGTTCTAATTCTTCATTCGAAAGTTTACGACTCATAATCTCCGTTGTGTTTATAGCCTGATGTATTTACAGAACCTCAATTTGCAGAACACAATAACGCAACTACATCAACCATGGTCAGCCATAACATTTTTTTTCTTTGCCGCACACATTTTACTTCATAAACAAACAAAGCACAAAATAGTGGTGGCAAGGCAATTAAATGCTATCAAAGCAAGGAAGAAATAGCTGCCACTCAACCGTCTTCCGGACTACTAGATTGAGTAATGTCGGAGTCGTAGCATCAAGGTCTGACCAAATTGAGCAAGGGCAGCCACTTCGCGTTTGAAAATCTCAATAACCTAAACAAAAATTAATGCAACTTTATCTTTAAAAAATAAAAATAAAAAGGCTACAGAGTACACAAGAGATCATAACATACATGCTTTTAATTGAAAGAGTGTTTCATTCCCTTTTGCAGGTTCTACAACCTTAGTAGAGAAAGAGAGAAAGGAGATGAGGGGTGGAATAGAGAAAGAGAGAAAGGTGACATCGGTGATAGAAAATATGGAAAAGAGGAGATAGGGAAGAGATAGAGAAAGAAGGAGAGGAGATGTGGGCCATAGAATAAAGTGGAGAGAGGAGATGAGGGGCGGAGTAGAGAAAAGAGATGTGGGCGATGGAAAATGTGCAAGAGAGGAGATGAGGGGAAGAGATAGATAAAGAGAGAGAGAGGAGATGTGAGCCATAGAAAAAACTGGAGAGAGAAGATGAGGGGCAAAGTAGAGAATGGAGATGTGGGTCAGAGAAACATTGAAAAAGAAAAGATAGTGTCATTTATTTTGAAAAAAGTTGATACCCTCAAAATGACATTTATAAAGAAACGGAGGGAGTAGATTTTTGGTTCTTTTGGTTCGTCTTTGTTTCATGCTTTATGGTTACACCAAATTAAATCTTTATTTAGTAATACAATGTATATATAAACTGTGGTTCGTTTGAGAGGTCTGATAGTTAGTTTTCGAATCACTTAATGGTAGCGATACACTACTTATGGGGTGTTAATGAAATCTTTTGAAAGTTTAGTTTGTTTGCATTATGGGGTGTTAAAAACTAAAGAGTAAACGACATGTTCCCATCCCACCCAAGGTTTCGCAAAATAACAAGTTCCCACCCCTGATTTCATAAATTCTAGATTTTCACCCTTAAAGTAATGCGATTTTAAGATTGACACAGATGCAAAAGGTGTTATTATCATACTGCCCTTGACAAATAAATTAATAAGTTACTTTTTAACCCCCAAATTAGTAGAATTAGAAAATAACCATCTTACTTTCAAATTTATTTCAATAATACCCTCTTCTTCAACCTTCACATCATCCACATCTCCAACCACCTAGCCAGTGCCACACCACCCAGCCACATGTGCGCGTTGGGTGTGTTGTGTGCAATCTGCTCGCACGCATAAGGATGTCTGGGTGCTAAGGCAATTGATCGAATAGGTGGTAGGCGTGCGTAATGGCAAGGTTATCAGCTGACAACAAGGATAATAGCCAGGGAAACAACCACAAATCAAACAAAAAAAACACACTTCAAATCAACCAATCAACACAAACTACAACTGAAGTCCAACAAGTGAAAAAACGACCCCAAACTCTAGGATAGTCGCACGAAACCACAGACGACGATTGGCAAGCAATAGTGGTATGAGGTGTTGGAGTGATTCTAATGGTGGTGTCGGGGTGATTTCCAATTACCACAAGGCCCTCATGCGGCGGCCAAAATCTGGCCATCGCAAGGGCCAAGAAGCAGCCATTTGGCCGTTGCTTTTGGCCTATGCAAAGGCCAAATCTGGCTGCTACAAGGCCTTCACGTGGTGCTAAAAGGAGATCAAGGTTTGGTTAAGGGTTAGGGAGGGAGAGAGGGGCGTGGCTGCTGGTTAGGGAGAGAAATGGGAGGCTGTGGTGAGGGAGCGAGAAAGAAGCGCGAAAGAGAGAGTTGTAGAAAGAGGGTGCATGTGAGAGAAATTTGAGATGTGGAAGGTTATTTTGAAATTTTTATTTTCTTTTCAAATTTAATACAATGTAAATGATCACTTTACCCTATTACCGTTACATTAAACAATTTTCAGTTAATTTAAAGGTCGTGGAAATCTGAAATTTATGAAACCAAAGATGTTAGAAGACACTGGACAAACGACTTGTAGTATCTGATTGTATTTCATTTGCATTTTAATTTGTATTCTTTTCATTTCATTTGTATTTACATTTTACAGATGTCATAAGGATATTAGAGTACATTGTTAGACGGTTATACTGCTGCTGTATATATTCTACCTTTTCATTCATGAACAGTACACTTTTTGGGAATTCTTTGTAGATCCTTCTTCTCCATCGATACTGCTTCTCTGTTTCCTTGTTGCCCAGATTTCCATTTCTGTGCTTTGTTACATGGTATCAGAGCTTCTGAAGAGCAACCCCGATGGCAAACGCAGAAACCCCACCCAACTCACCTCGCTTCACCATTCCTTCCATTCCCAACTCGCCCATCGTTCAGAAGCCTAATCCTCACCTAAACTCCAATAACCATCTCTCGTACCTCAATTTCACTGATCCCTCTAACCCTTTTCGCCTTGATCACAGTGATAATCCAGCCATTACACTCGTTCCTGACCTTCTCACCTCTGATAATTATGCTACATGGTCTAGAGCCATGCGCCGTGCTCTTAGGGCCAAGAATAAACTCGGCTTTATTTCGGGTACCCTGCTGAAACCTACCTCTCCTACAGATCCATTATTTGATCTATGGGAGAGGTGCAATGATCTGATTGTTTCCTGGATCCAAAACTCCATTAGCCCTTCCCTCAAATCTTCTGTGGCCTTTGTCGATGATGCTAAGGAGCTTTGGCAAGACTTGTACGATCGTTTTTCCCAGCAAAACGGTCCCCGCATCTTTCAGTTGAAGAGGGATTTAGCCAATCTTCTTCAAGAACGTGATTCTGTAAATATTTATTTTGGTAAGCTGAAATCAGTCTGGGATGAACTGTCTATTTACGATCCATTTCCTTCATGCACTTGTGGTACTTTAAAAACTCTTATGGATCGTTATCAGAGGGATTGTGTTCTTCAGTTTCTGATGGGACTTAATGAATCATATTTTCCCATCAGAGACCAAATTATGTTGATGGATCCCCTTCCACCTATTACTAAGGTGTTTTCCCTAATCCAGCAACAAGAACCCATTCCCAGTTAACCTCTGTTATTCCTTCTTCAGAGACCATGGCCCTTGCTATTAAGAACCCGTTCCCTTCATCCAAATACTCACCCAGACAAAACCCTAACCCCAAGAAGGATCGGCCATATTGCACTCACTGCAAGATTTCTGGCCACTCGATGGAAACTTGCTTTAAGCTTGGCAATGCTGTTGCTCCAGTCTGCTCTCACTGTAACCTCACTGGACATTCCGTTGAGAAATGCTATAAATTGAATGGCTATCTCTCGAGACATAAGTTACACGCCAAGCAGCAGCCCCATTCTGTTATACTTGCCAATCAGGCTTCATATTTTGTTATTCCTAATGTGGATAATTCTAGTGATGACAGGGTTGGTTTGACCAAGCATCAATACCAGCAGCTGCTGTCCTTGCTCCAACCAAAGGACTCTTCAATAGTAGCTTCTGTTCATCCTTCAAAAATGTCTGGTATGACTTCTTGTTTTTTTTCACACACACAGAGCACCTCACCTCATTGTTCTTCAAATTGGATTTTAGACACCGGTGCTACAGACCACATGGTCTGCAGNGTCAGACTATAAGAATACATATAACTATATTACAACTTGACTCGATTGGCTATGAAGCCATGCATCTTCCCTCAATTCTCATGAGTATATACATTGAATTATATATTATTTAATCCCAAAAATCAGTAATGAACCACAGTTACCTTATACTCAACAACGACATCACCAGTGGTTTCATTTACAAAATAGGTTTTAAGCAGAGCAAACCCTCTAGTCAACCACCGCAAGCTCACGTTCCCTCTCCAACACTGGGTTTCTCGAGAACACACTAATGGAGCCCCAAGTAAAACCAAAATCTAAGTATGCCACCAGAGTCAATTTATCTTGACTTGCAGAAACATACACCCCAAAAAGGCCTGCTTCCATTCTATTCAATCTTCTTGAAAATTATAGATTTTTGGTTCTTTCGGTTCGTCTTTGTTTCATGCTTTATGGTTACACCAAATTAAATCTTTATTTAGTAATTCAATGTATATATAAACCGTTGTTAGTTTAAGAGGTCTGATAGTTAGTTTTCGAATCACTTAATTAGGGTGTTAATGTAATCTTTTGAAAGTTTAGTTTGTTGCATTATGGGGTGTCGGGCATCTCCAACCCAGTGCTATTTTGGTGTAGCGTGAAAAGGGCCTCCAAGCCGGCACCATTTTTTGCACCAATTTGGTGCCCATCTACAGTATCACACCAAATTTGGTGTAGTACTGTTTACATACACCAATTTGGTGTGATACTGTTTAAACAGTAAAAAATATATTTTTTATTTAAATATTGTTATTTGTATTTAAGTTAATTTAATTATTATTTATATTAATATTAATATTAATAATAATTATATAATGAAAAAAATAATGAAAAAGTAAAAACAAAACTTTATTCAATGCAAATATTAAACTACAATAACTCAAAATAAAAATTAACACTAATTTAAAAACACTAAAATTAAAAGAAAATACAATATAAACTAAAATAACAATTTAGTATTCCGGTAGATTAGTTTTGGATCTTCTAAGATCATCAAAATATTGGAAAGAACTAAAGTTATTTTGAGATCCTTGACCTTATTGTTGAGCTCTTTTTTGCATAATTTTTTATTACTCATTTTAAAAAAACTCACATAGGCTTAGATCGGTTATGAAATTCAAATCCTTGAGTAAAATTTTGTTGGGTGCGTTTGGTTTAGTATTTTGAGTAGGATTTTGAGGATAGTATTGAATAGTTGGATAGGGTTATGATTACGAGAATATGATTTTCAGAATATGTGTTTGGTAGAGTATTTTGACCTTGATATTTGTGTTAAATATTTGATTAATATATTTGTTTATAAATGATTTATTAATATAATATTTTATTGTATTTTGTTAAAATAATGTATTATTATATATATATAACTTATCACCTCACATTTTAATAATACTAAATATTTTATTGGTAATTTTGTTACCCGTATATATTAAAAAACAAAAACCCATATTAATTTCAAGTAGTAATCCAACTGTTTAAAAACATCACATTAATACATATATGACAAAAATACTAATTATCAACCCTTACAATCATTATTCACGTATACGCTTCATTAACAACTTGACATGGTCCACTGTGCTACCCACAGTGCATTCGTTATGTTATCCCGTACAGTCATCATGTTGTCTATAGACCTTGTTGCGGTTGACTCGATCCTTCTCCATTTCGGCCATATTCTGCCCCGTTTGATGATCACATATGCTTGCTCATTACCCGTACTATTATTGGTTTGTTCGGAAGATACGGTGTCCATATGTACATTCTATAAATATGAAGTACACAACATGCCATGACAATCTTCCCTTGTTTGTCCAAGGATAATTGTTCATTCCATTTAGAATACGGAACCGTTTTTTCAAAAACACCAAAGGTTCTCTCGATAACATGCGGAGTGGAAGTATGTCTTGTAATTAAACAAACTCTTGTGGCCCCCTTCGGTTACGGCGGTGATCAGAAATATGGTAAGCCACTGCCTATGAGGGGCGAGGAACCCATCCCTATTTGCATAACCCGATCAACCAAATAGTATTTCCCTATAATAATACAGACATTTTATTTGAATTACAGGGCCTCAACAGTGGATGTAATACGCTGTAATATGTCAAGAAAATACTTATACCTGGTGGAGGTATGGGAATCCAGAATTAGGATCATCAATAATTGAATTAAAACTCTTGAATCATGCGCTGACCTCCCATCCAGTAACGACATAAGTGAAAATCATGTTAAAGTCGCATATAGCAATATATCTGTGACATGATCCTTTGCGATTCCGGTACCTAATGGCAAATTCCGGTGAACCGAAGCGTATACTGTGTGCCATCTATGGCTCCAATACAGTCCTATCATGAAAATGAGTCATTTCCCTAATATTAACCTACTAAACAAATTAATAACACAATGAACTTAACTATCTACTAATACCAAACATAATGAACCAAGTACCTTAAAGAAAGGGTAATATTTTCTGTTGGGATATTTCCCAGGAACATCATTGAAGTCAGGTGGTCTGATAAACTCTGTTCTCAACTCACATATATGCATCGCAAACTGCGGTAACATGTCTAGAGATCGTCTCACCCAAATGTTGGAAATCCTCCATCATCGTTCTGATTGTCTCATTTTTTCCAACGATTGTAGAAATATCATAACTTGTTCTTCTAAACTCGTCCTCCTGGTTGGTGTGCAATTGCCTTGATCGGACAAAAATTCACATAACAATGTAAAACAGTCTGTCCATGCGGGCACTTGTCATAGATCCTGTCAGGATGACCGTTGAGTACTTCCAACATGTACTGATGACCAGTTAATACAGATGTATGTCGTGTGGTTGAGGTCGACGCTTCTAAAGCGGCAACACCGCATAGTGCAATGGCTAATCTGTCAGTATTTCTTCGTCCCTCTATCTGTAGCACGTTGTCTTCTTCCTGTACGGCTGACGACGCCATTTAAACCTACACAATTTGCAAAAATTTATCAACAATTAGCAGTGTTGTACTACTTTGAAAAATATAACAGTCAATATTTAATTTTAATGACAATCTAAAACAGTGTTTAACATTACAATATTACATAAATTAGTTCATACAGTAGCGTTATAAATTGTAATTGTAATGACAACTGCCCACTGGCATACAAAATTGTTGCCAAACAATTATGAAATATAGTGTCATCTACGAATTATTTGAAAAAGTTGTGTGATCCAGTTAGCCTTTCGTCCAGTGGGAGTTTCACAAATATCTCCTGCCACCCTGGATTTTCATATAAGTACGTGACAGCGGCAGATAAAACTGTGTCGGTACTTGCATGGCCGTCATGATGTCAATACAATTGCTCATGGAGAGAAGGATCAGATGGAGCACTGGTGTTCGCTTCTTCCTCCATCTCTACTACGATCGGAAGCCCTGATCCCATTGTCCGCTTTTCCGCAAGCTATCCCTCAAGCTAAAAATGGCATCCGCAATTGTATGTCCGGGCCCCCTTCTATGCCTCCGATTCTCGCTCCTCCATGACAGATGTGTTTGGCCGTTTTTCCCCTATCAAACGATCAGGATCAGGTTCAAAGTCGCTATCATCCATAGGAACCGAGCCGGGATTGGATAACTGGAGGGCTCCACCTGTTGGGATGTAGATGTGTACGCATATCTTCCAGTGGCAGTTGCTTCTCAAATATTATTTCATAAAGGTCCTGTGGGGAAGTCCTTGTGGTAAAATTGTTGCGCCAGTGGGTTTTGCTGAAGTTAAACGAATAATATATTAATATTAGCAGTCCGAAAAAATGCGTTATTACAATGACGTTGAATAATAATAGTTAAAAAATATGATAATTTACCTTGACATATTCTTGCCAAACCTCAACGGGACACGTTGGACTTTGTGACTCCGATCCCACCCGAATCCTATGTGTTGCAGCAATTTCCGCCATGCTTGAAAAGTTTTCGCAGGCGAAAGAACTTAGAGGTAATTGCGTCACGTTGAGTCTCCTGCCACAATGATGATATGTCGTCCAACATTTTGGTAATAGCTGTTTTTATTGCAGTACCATGTGAAGTTTTGGCCCGCTCAGATAACAGGACCAGAAATCTGTGGGTCATCTCAGCAGACCAAGCCCCAGAATCACCCATCTAAGGACAGTACGGTGAGGGACAACCAACATTGGGGCACCATACGAATCACCAAGCACATTACACAATATAATACTCACATGTTAACGTAATCAACTAAAACACATAAAAAGTATACCTCGTTCGATCCGACCATGCTTGAAGACGTCAATGCAGGGAAGATACAGACCATGTCGACCAACAGGGGTGTATGACGAACTCCAACTCTGGAAAAACGTCGAAATTGCCTCTGTTGCAAGTAATAATCAATCCTGCGACGTCGAGATAAATTATCATGACATATGCTATGAGCGTAATTCTGGGTACGATTAAAGAACGATGTCAAATCATAGAACAAATAAATCAATTAGGAAACCGGAATAAAATATTTCAGTTAACCAAATACAAAGCGCATTATTAAAGTCCAAATTAAAAGGATTAATGAAAAGAAAAAAACAGTACTATACAATTTATTTCTAAAAAAAAAATTGAAAAAAATAGCGGCTCGGTGTCTTGAAAACAAATAGGTAACAGAAACTTACAAACTTGATTTGGATACATCGTGGGTCTCTTCCCTTCTCTGAGTCAGATAAACCCAAATACAATTAAATGGATCCGTGTGTACACGAGTTAAAAAGCTGGCAAACAAAACAAAAAACCCAATTAAAACAATTATGTGCCAATTGCCGAATAAATAAAAAACCAATTAAAACAATTATATGCCAATTGCCTAATAAAATAAAAACTGAATTAAACAAACAACCCAATAAAACAATAATTGCCGAAAAAAAAACCAATTAAAACAAATAAGCCGAAAAAACCCAATTGCTTTAATACATATAAGGTGGGTTTGTTTTATTAGTGGACCCATTTTCCACAAAACAAAGAATGTTCTTTTCAAGAAAAAAAATCAGTGTCAAAATGCAGTGACGGTGGGTGTCTTTCGGATATGAGGTGGGTTTGGGGAGATTGGGGTGTGGGTTTGATGGAGATCGTGGTGGCTCGGGTGTGGGGGTGGTGGCTCGGGTGGGCTGGGTTGGGGGTCGTGGTGGTGCGTGGTGGCTCGGGTGGGCTGGGTTGGGTAGATCTCGGGTGTGGTGGTCGGTGGGGTTGTGGGGGGTAGATGGGTGCGTGGTGGCTCGGGGTGGGTGCGTGGTGGTCGGGGGGTGGGTGTGGGTTGGGGCGGGTGGGCTGGGTTGGGGTCGTGGTGTGGTGGTGGTGGGTGGGCTGGTTGGGGTCGTGGTGGTGCGTGGTGGCTGGGTGGGCTGGGTGGGGTCGTGGTGGTGGTGGTGGATCGGGTGGGCTGGGTTGGGGTAGATCCTGGGTCGTGGTGGTCGGGTGGGCTGTGTGGGGTAGATCGGGTGTGTGGTGGCTCGGGGTGGCTGCGTGGTGGCTGGGTGGGTGGGTTGGGGTCGTGGTGGTGCGTGGGGGCTCGGGTGGGCTTGTGTGGGGTAGATCAGGTGCGGGTGGCGGGTGGGCTGGGTTGGGGTCGTGGTGGGTGCGTGGTGGCTGGGTGGGTGGGTTGGGGTAGATTCGGGTCGTGGTGGCTCGGGTGGGCTTGTGTGGGGTAGATCAGGGTGGTGGTGGCTCAGGTGGGCTGGGTGGGGTAGAGCTCGGGTCATGGTGGTGCGTGGAGGCTCGGGGTGGGCTGGTTTCCGGGTTGACGGTGGGTTCACGTTGGGTTAGAATGTGGGTTTGTGACAGAGGGCATTGGGGGTTCACGGTGTTGGTACTGGAAACTAGAAAGGGAGATGGTGGTAATGCAAACTGGGAAGTGAAGCACCGAACCTGGTAATGGATTATCAGAAACTGAAATGGTGGTGATGGATATTGAGAAAGTGAAGCACTGAAAACGGTTATGTAAATTGAGAACTGAAGCACGAAGCTGGTAGTGAGGATGCAGTGATACTGAGAAAGTGAAATGGTCAAACAGTGAGGATGCAGTGAAAAAAAAAAAGAAAAAATAAACTGTAACGGTCAAAATGTCAGGATAGTGTCAGGATTCCATTATCAGGGTAGAATTCTGTAAATAATAAAACAAACAGCATTTCAAAAATCCGGTCTAAAATACAGATAAAAATAGTTAGCCAAACACGCACGTTATCTTCTTGATATTCTTCCAAAGCCAATTTTTTCATTTGGATTTTATAATTTTGTGCCCTAGTTGAGTTGCCCCGATTGAAATTAGCAACGAGTGAAAATAATTTCATAATTTTTTTTTTTTTTTTGTATCATTTTATATTAGATGTAATGTTTTTCTATATTAAATGTAATATTTATTTGATTAAATAAATGCTTAATTTTATTAAATTAGTATAATTTTCAAAGTAATTATTATTTAATAAAAATATCATTCCCAATATTTAATTAATATATACAAAAATAACGAGTGAAATAGATTAATCGTTGATTATTATAATAAAATAAAAAGAAAGAGAATATTCTAAGAAATATTCTTTTTGGTGTAGTATTTGGTGCAACGGATTGGAGATGCAATAGTGTTTCACACCAATTTGGTGCAATGGGTTGGAGATGGTCAAAAACTAAAGAGTAAACAACATGTTCCCATCCCACCCAAGGTTTCGCAAAATAGCAAGTTCCCACCCTTGATTTCATAAATTCTAGATTTTCACCCTTAAAGTAATATGATTTTTAGATTGACACAAATGCAGAAGGTATTATTACTATACTGCCCTTGACAAATAAATTAATAAGTTACTTTTTAACCCCCAAATTAGTAGAATTAGAAATAATCATCTTACTTTTAAATTTATTTCAATAATACCCTCTTCTTCAACCTTCACATCATCCACATCTCCAACCACCTAGCCACTGCCACACCACTCAGCCACATGTGCACGTTGGGTGTGTTGTGTGCAATCTGCTCGCACGCATAAGGATGTCGAGATGTTGAGGCAATTGATCGAATAGGTTGTGGGCGTGCGTAGTGGCAAGGTTATCGGCCGGTAACAAGGATAATAGCCAGGGAAACAACCACAAAGCAAACAAAAAAACACACTCCAAATCGACCAGTCAACACAAACTACAACTCAATTCCAACAAGTGAAAAAACAACCCCAAAATTAGGATAGTCGCGCGAAACCACAGGCGGCGATTGGCAAGCAATGGTGGTATGGGGTGTTGGAGTGATGCTAATGGTGGTGTTAGGGTGATTTTCAACCGCCACGAGGTCCTCACGCGGCGGCCAAAATCTAGCCATCGCAAGGGCCAAGAAGTAGACATTTGGCCACTGCTTTTGGCCCATGTGAAGGCCAAATCTAGCCACCACAAGGCCTCCACGTGGTGCCGAAAAGAGATCAAGGTTTGGTTAAGGGTTAGGGAGGGAGAGAGGGGCGTGGCTGCTGGTTAGGGAGAGAAATGGGAGGTTGTGGTGAGGGAGCGAGAAAGAAGCGATGAAAGAGAAAGAGCTGTAGAAAGAGAGTGCTTGTGAGAGAAATTTGAATGTGAAAGGTTATTTTGAAATTTTAATTTTTTTTTTCAAATTTAATACAGTGTAAATGACCACTTTACCCTATAACTGTTATGTTAAACAATTTTCAGTTAATTTAAAAGTCGTGGAAATCTAAAATTTATGAAACCAAAGATAGGTGGGAACTTGACATTTCGCAAAACCTTGGTTGGGAACATGTCGGTTACTCAAAATTAAATTCGATGGTGACTCATTCACCAATTAAATTACCCTGCCTAATACGCTGTTAATAATATATATTAAAATGCATGGTGATCGTTGTTGTCGTTGTGCTGAAATAAGATGCGAGTCTTTTGACAATATTTCCACTTTCTCTGACCAAATAACGTATTGTTCATGTAACTAAAAGCAAAAATATAATATTAATTGTAGGTGGTAACCTATGGAATTATATATTCTCGAGATTTGTAACCATATGGCTAACCAAACAGTTGAATTATTGGTCACTTTTTCGTTCCTAGAATGGAAAAGGATTTGCGGATCCAAAGGGTTAGGTGAGCTGCATATTACTCATCATCTGGAAGCCACCAATATATACATATACATATATAGAAGCATTCATACAAGAAAATAAGGAAAATTATACACAGCACCGACAACTTTGGGTTGAGGTGTTATTTTATTAATCATTTGGTGGTCTGATGAAAAAGAGTAAAAGAAGATTCATTAATTCTTGAATTGATCTCCCAAATATTAATAGAAGTGGTCATAGGGCTCTTATCCGACCGATGGTTTTAGGATTTCAAAAACTATTGAGATGGATGCAAGTTAGTTTGAATACCTTCTTTGATCAAAAAAAAAAAAAAAAAAAACCATTTTGATTAAATTAAACTTAAATAAAGTCAGGTAGGTAATAAATATGGAGAATTACGAATCCAAAATGTTAGGGATTTATATTTACAACACCACCAACCTTAATTATTAATTTAATTTTCTTAAAAAATCAAATGACATAGTAGAAAAAATAAGGCTGTAACTCTGGCTCAATAAAGCTCAAGTAGTTGGCGTAAAGATCGATAGTCCATACTTAATTCCAAGGCTCCGTTTGGTTGCAATTGGGAATACTACTTTATTTTCCCAAAAAAGTTAACAGTAAAATACCCAAAATCTTTGATTTTTGGGAATACTACCCCAATATTATTCAACTTTTTTTAAACCCCTTAAATTTGATAATTTAATTAAATATCCTAAATATTTTTTTAAATTACAAAAACACCCCAGTAATTCATATTACCAGATTCGGCCACCACTGCGGAAAATGGCCGGAATATTAGGATGGCCACTACGGCTGAATCTGGCCGGTAGTGCGCGATCTAGCCTTTTCCGGTCAGATCCACGGTGGATCTGGCGGAAAAGGCCAGATCTTTGGCCGTAACGGTTATAAACGACGGCAACAAACGGTCGTCACGACGACGTTGTGGTGTCGTTGAGAGAAAATAGGCAGATCTGGGTAGATCTAGCCTTTGTCGGCCAGATCACCGTGGATCTGGCCGGCAAAGGCCATATCGGCGCACGACCGGCAAGATCCAGCCGGTCATGCGCCAATACGGTAAACGGCCACCCTCCGGCGGGTGGCCGGCTGTCCATATTTGACATTGGGTTGGGGGTGTTTTTGTAATTTTAAGATTTATTATAGGGGTGTTTTGTAAATAAATAAATATAGGGGGTTTTATTAATTTATAAATCCTACATCGTAATACCGCCCAATTCAACTTTTTTTTTACTTTTTTCAAAAACTTTTCCCAAAAACACCCAATTGTGAACCAAACGGAGCCATAGTCTCTGATGAACTTCAATCCGATTTCCTGCCTCGTGGCGCACTCTAATAATAGCTTCCAATAATCAACATAAAAACTGATCTTATAATGAAGAAGTTTTAACTAGAAAGGGATATGGACTAATGTTGTTTGTACAATACTTTAATTAGATGGTGTTGCAAGAATAAAGAAGTCAACAAGTTCTTAATCTTTATCAGAGTAGATTTTAGAATGAATTAGGCCTAATGTGATATTAAATGACATTTGTTAACTTGCATTTTCATTGATAGACTTTGCAGGAATGGAGTGTTCGGAAGAAGTGGAAATGTTTTCATACTTTAGTAAATAATATCGGTTTTGGTATATTGAAAAGTTTGAAGAACAAATAAGAAAAAAAAAAAAATTATATATCATTGTAAATTAAATACAAAGTTCAATAGCATGATTTATTTAATCTTATAATTTTATTAAAAAAAAGGTAAAATTGAATACTTATATAAATTGGTTTGTTTGATCAACGGATAATCTTGGATTTAGTAGAAACCCACCTCAGACCGAAAAACACCTGACCGTGGATTTACATTTTAACCTTCAATTTTCGGAATCATAAAGGTGGGTGAATAGGAAAGATCGATACTTGACATAAGTTTGCGATTTTGAAAACCTAAAGGTTGTTTGTGAAAATTGTCAAAACATATCTCTTTAATGCATTTGCCTTTTGCAATGACCTTACTTCGGAAAAAACGACCCACAAAAACACTTATACATGGCTTTCAGATTCAGATCCCCATTTCGTTCGTCTTCAATCTCTCAAAACCCATCTCCGAGAAAGTATGTTTTATTTTGTTAGCTCACTTACACAACTCACATCTTCAAGCTCCAAAAATGAAGTTTCGATCTTTCAAAAAACCGCTTGACCGATCCTCACTTGCTAAATTCGTCGAAGAAAATTGTCGATCAGGTAGCTTTACTCTGAATGAAGCATTGACTTTTTTATCATGATTAATTCGAAACCCTTTCTCCAATTTATCATTCACTACTCTGTTTAGTGCATTAGCTAAGAAGGAGCATTATTATGAAGTTATTCGCTATCTAAGCTGTGAATTCGACTGGGTTGTCTCCAGATTTAATGTCTTTGTATTTTGATCAATTGCTTTGATATTGGAAGGGTTTCTGAGGTTATGCGGTTTTTGGGGCCATTTCGAAGTTTGGTTTTAGCCCCATACCATGACTTTTAATTTTGATTAAAGGTCTGTGTGTAGAGAGAAAGATATGGAATCAATGGAATTGTTTAAGAAAATGATTGCTGTGGTTGTAGGGCTGATGTGATCACTTGCAACACTTTGATTTGTGGATTGTGTAAAACAGGAAAATAAGTGTTGCCATTAAGTCATGAAGAGATGGTTAATGGGAATAAAGAATTTGGTGTTATTTGTAGGCCAGATGTTGTTACTTATAATACTATAATGGGTCTTTGTAAGGCGGATTGGTTGAGAAGGCTAGACAACCATTGTTGGAAATTATGATTCAGAGAGGGTGTGGTTTGACATTCGTACTTCAACATTTTGATAAACGGTTATTGCTTGCAGATAGAATTGGTGATGCAAAGGAGTTGTCTGATTCTATAACTAGAAAGGGGTATAGGCCTAATGTTGTTTGCTACAATACTTTAATCAATTGGTATTGCAAGAATAAAGAAGTCAATGAAGCTCTTAGTCTTTATCGAGAGATGATTTCAAAAGGAATTAGGCCTGATGTGATTACATATAACCTGTTTAACTGGCTTTTTTCTTATAGCTAAGGTGAAAGATGCACGGAATTTAGTTGGTGAGATGCGACTTAACGATGTTTTTCCTACTTCTCGGACATATAGCATTTTCATTAATGGACTTTGCAAGAACGGTGTGTTTTGGAAGCATTGGAAATGTTTAATGCTCTGTAAATATATGTTGCAGTCAGCATTGAAGGTTTGAATTCCCTCATTGATGGATTATGTAAAACAGAGAGGTTGGGAACTGCTTGGGACCTATTTCAGAAATTTTGTCTTCTGGAAACCTGGTGCAGACGTTGTAACATATAACATTTGACAATGGGCTGTGTAAAAATGGACAACTAGAATGGCAAATAAGTTGTTGTCATATATGGAGGAAAAGGTTGTGCTCCAAATGTAGTCACATTTACTACGCTTATGTTTGGTTCCTCAAGAATAATGAGATACCAAAGTTGTTGAACTCCTTCATAAGATGGTGGAGAGAAATGTGAAGCCGACTGAATTTACAATGTCGTTAGTCATGCAGTTACTAATGAAGGCCGAAAATTATAGTGAATGTTGAACGAGCTTCCTCAATTTCCGGTCCAAAAGCGAAATTGATGTTTACGTGATAAAACTTAGCGAGTTTAAACATTTTTTCGGAGCAGAATCCTGCAAAAGTTCATCCAGCTGACCAAATGCTTATATTGGTTACGGTAAGCAGAAGGTTCAGTAAACACTTTATCTGTTCGAATTGATAGGGATGGTGATGGGGATGATTGAGAATGATAGCTTTCCTGATCAGACATACGATACGTAATCTCTCTGTTGAAGTACATATTGGAGGTGGCAGCAGCAGGTTGTGTTTGGATTTGCACATGTAGTAGATCTTAAGGGTTTGAGGATTATTTTTGGTGTAAATTTCAGTAAGCAAAAGTTGTATGTGAGGAATGTGGAATGGTTCTTACTTAACTACGACAATATGGTAGCGCCAAGTTCATCTTTCAAGCTGTTCAGTTTACGGACGAGGTAGTTGCAAACTAATTAACTTCATTCATTGATATTCTCAAATATCCAGGCTGATAAATCTTGATTTATTTATAGTGTTTCACATGTTTCTGTTTCTCAATATATTCTTTTTAGTTCAAATCTGATAAGACTAGAACTTAGCAGGTGTCTCTGTAGTTAATCTATTTTTTAAGTGGCAATACCTTTTGGAAGTTTTAATGCATGTGTCATCTTTTTCCTACTTTTTGTGGAAAATCAAGTTCTTGCTACTTTCAGTCAGATTTTGCATAAGTGTGGAATCAGGGGATAAAAACATAATTTCGTTCTTTGGAGTTCCTTTATCTAAGTAATTCTGTAAAATTGAATGACTAGAACTTGTTCTGATGCAGTCTGTCTCACTTTGGTTGATGCTTGAGATTATGCAAGAATATGATCCATCTGTACGTGAATTTTCACCTGATGGTATTGCGAAGGCAAGAAACTCTTCGAGCGTGCTATAACTGCTGCTGGGTGCTTGTTGCTGAAGGCAGTAAAATATGGGAAGCATACAGTGAATTTGAGCAAGCCATCTCCCTACCATAGATGAGATCAGCATTAAGGTGAGATAGATTTATAATATATATATTAGAAACTTTTTAGAAAATGTGCTGAAGGGGATGCATTCTATTAATCAATTACTAATTATTAAAGTCTATTCATCCTACTGGTTTGGTATTATGGTTAATAATGCTTTGTGGGTCTTCCTCTTATATTCCTAGAACCTTGGCTCAAGTGCATGCCCTGTTTACTTTAGAAACTTTTTTTCCTTCTTTTTGTCATCTATGTATAGTTCATAAATTTTGTTCTTTCATTTTATGAAGTGCTATGTACCAAGAAAAAGTATCTGTTTTCAAAATTTACATTTGGAAAATTACTGCTCTTTTGCAGGAAAAAGAAAAAACGTTCAGCGCATCCGAAGTATATTTCACCGTCAGTTGTGTTCCCTTGCTAATAAGGTCAACTTCTTGCCTACAAGTTTGGGAGGTGGAACTGGGGACTGCTTAGATATTGAATCAGGTGATTTAGATGGGATTCCTTCTAATGTTGCCTCAGCGTACCAAAAGGCATTGGAGATGTATAATGCTCGAGCTGATTTCAAGAACAGATGCAAGGCAAGTATACTGACTCCGAAAAATTTCAACAATTCACGGTATAGGCATTACTATCAGATATTGTTTAGACGCTAAATGATAATGCCGGGTTCTTATGTGTACCTTAAGAATTTAGGTTACATGGTAACTTGATATGATATTAAAGTTTAGAGGTCATGATTGAGTCTCCCATTATTACATCCTGCTATATTTGGGTTGGTCTTCTATGAATTTGGGCTTGGTTTGTGTAACATGTGAAGGTGCTGTTACAAAGCTGAATATCATGTTGTGCCCTTACCTTTTCAAGCTTAAGCTTTTAGGTCAAGTTGTTTATCAACAAAGTTGCTGTTGAAATTTCATTATAATTTCAATTTCTTACGGTCTTTCTTGCTTCTAATAAAGTAATAAGTTTATGTAAACTTTAGATCTTCTCTTCTTCTTCTTCTTTCTGGAGGGGGGGGTTGTATAAGAAAATGCAATGTGGCATAGGTTGCCTTTTTTTGTTTTTTTCCCCTTCGTTAAAGTGTTAATGTATTATTTAATTTGAAATTTTTGCAGATCTACTTGAAGTTTGAACAGTGTCTGGAGATCCAGCCCGTGTTCAACTTCTCTATGAACGTGCTATTACTAGTTTCTGTGTCAAGTGATCTTAGCTTGGTTATACTCGCTATTTGGATAAAACCTTGAAGGTTTCTCATATTTTTCTTTTTCAATTCTTTTTGTTCGGTATTTGTAATTTTAGCAATAATCATCTATTTCTTTCAGGTAGGAAATATTGTGCGGATGTTCACCAGGGCTAGTAAAAATTGTCCTTGGGTTGGTGATCTTTGGGTTCGATCTTTGCTTGCTTTGGAACGTTGGGGTGCACCTGAGAAAGAGACATATACTGTAAGTTTCAGTTGTTCCCTTCATCTGTTGAGAATTATGAGAGATGTTATAAGTAGCTTAAGAGCAAGAAGTTCACAAACTTTAGTGTTGGAATTTCATTCTGCTCCTTTTACAAATATAGAGGTTTACTCCTGTTTAAAAAGATTTTACATCATATTCAGGTCTTTGAGAAGTCCCTTCTATGCACTTTTTCGACCATTGAGGAGGTAAAGATATCTTTTCTCTAATTTGCAGGCTTGACTTACTACTCTTTGTAACTTGGTTATTGTTTCATCTACGTTTTATGCATTAAAGATCTTGTTAATTGGATCCTCTTATTTCAGTACCTAAAATATTCCCTATGAGTGGATGTTTTAGACAAAGAATCTTTTGCCTGGAGCAGAAGAGGATGCACTGAATTTTTCATTGAAAGGGAAACGTTTCAGGTTCGCATATGTATACTGTTCATTTTTCCTTGTTAAATTGTTTTTACTCGATGTCAAGAACTTGAAGCTTCTTAAAGACATTTGGGATGCTCTATCATGGTGAATTTTACATGAAGAAAATGTGGACCTTGGAGCTAGTCTACTCTTAGGGTCCAGGCATAGATCTCTTACGAATGTGTATCAAGTGCTTCTACCTTGGACTCTGAAGAAAAGTCTTTAATTTACTTCATTTAGTCAGCTGTTATAGTACCATTATGCCACTTTATGTAGAAGTTACAGTGCATAACTCTCGATACTCCAGATGGCTTTTGCTAATTGCTAGATTGTTACCTTTGTTAATTGTTGTCATGGAATAGTGTCCTTTACTAAAAAAATTCTCTATTAGCATTGGAGTTGCATGCATGGAAGATATCTTTATGGATCTGTGAATTTATAAAATTTGCATGTCATATTCAACTGGTACATTGTTGTTGTATAATGGCTGTTTTCAATATTTGTGTTAAAACAATTAGCCTGATGTCTCTTTAGTGTACCATCGAAATGCAGGCCCTGTATGATGGATGTATTATATATACTTGAATACTTAACTGTGAAGTTTCTTCCTTTAGCGGGCGTTGACTACTTATCTAACAGATGAAGAATACAGATGGTTTGCTGCATTTGTACGCTTGTTGGCTCATTTGGAGCTAAATTTGGGAAAAGATCAAGCTGCAGCTCGGGCTTTTGGGAGAGCCTGGTTTGGCCCATTCATCTTTTTCTCTTTATCCTGTGTAGTTCAATATGATCGATCTCTGATTTTTTCCGTATAACTTGCTTTTTGTCTGTGCAGCGGGTCAATGTTGGAAGCCTGGCAAGGTTATATAATATGGAAATTGAATTGGACATTTAAATGAAGCTAGGTCCATCTACAGGAGATGCCACAGTAAAAGATTTAGTGGGACAGGTTAAGAGGTATAAGTCTTTACATTACTAGCTTTCATTATTCTAGAGGATTTATGGACAGGATTTGAATTTGAAAGTTTTTAAACTGGATTTTCTCCTTCCTTCTCATTTTTTTTTTTTGGGGGGAAAATTGTTGCTTTTAGTAGTATACGATGCAGCTTTATTTAATCAATTGATATTTGTCATCTGCAATGCAAAGACTTCTATCTTTATTCTCTTTTTGTTGCTCATGGAAGTTGAAACCAGACAAATGGCTTAAGTCAAGGTTGTTAAAATGTTGTTTATCAAGGAGGGCAATTTATGGAGATCTTTTGAACTTTAACATGGAATCATGCTCTGCAGCTGAGAATATTTTTAGAGAGTAGCTTGCAATAGGTCACCTGTTACTCGGGCACCAGAATCACAATGGTTATATGTCATTTGAATAATTTTTCCAATCATACGTAAATGATTATGATAGTATCTGTGGGGATCATGCTAGTTGAAAATCCATGAAGTTTTTTTTGTTTTACTTCAAACTTTAGAGTTATTGATAATCTGATGAAATTGTGGCATATATGAAGCAATCACATTTAAACCATAGGTGGCAGAGTAGTTTTTGAAACCAATAGGCTGATATCTTTTTCCACTTGGCTTATTTTTTCCAATGTGTTTGAGGAAAAGTCTTAATTCAAGCTTTACTTTCCGAGTTTCATGTCAAAATGCTATAGGTTAAATAAACTTATTGATGTAAATAATTTGTGACCTATCATAAAGTCATCTAAGTTCTCTCTTTTCATGATCAATTTAGGGTTTAGTTTGATAAAGTTAACCTTGTTATTTTCATCTTATCTTGATGGCCGTACTATATTAATCGGATTTGTTCCCAACTCTTGCTCCCGCTCCCGCTCCCATTCATATTATGTGATTCATTGATGATCTCAGTACATCATCTAAAGTTACTGACAATTCTTGCTTCTTGTTATGATATGAAAATATTGTTTTGGTCCACAACTCCAGGGTGACTTTCTTCAATTGTTATGTACTGCCTTGGATTGTTGATATATTGTTTTCCTAAAAACAGAGTTATTCAGGACATATGCCACAACTGGTTGCGTTTTGAGGGGGAATAAGGGACACTTGAAGATTTTGACCACGTGCGCAGAAGGTACACATTCCTGCTGCAGTTTTAATTTATTGTTTTTAAGTGCCAATTAATCACGTATTTCTTTTTTCAGTCTAATGTGTATGCATTTGCATTGTATTGAGAATTAGTATGTATAGATTTATAAAAAACAATTGAAGTGTTTAACTAATGATATTTTAGCTGGTTGCGATGTCCACCTGTCTAGTAACATATGTGTTTGACTAAAATGTGCCACGTTAGCAGTTGTCTTTGATGACCTCAATGATGTGCTTGTAAATGAGTTGTGTTTATGTGCCTCTGTACGTTATGAACTCTTTGCTTCTCTTTTCAGAGCTTAAATATACTGGTGGATCATTGCCTATCGTTTAAATTTTTAGTTTAAGTGACAACTTAATAGAGTATTGTAGCAAGGTGGTCCACACAGTCTTGTGTTTAAATCTCTCTATGAGATTTGGGCAGTTTGGTTTGTGATTCAAAGATAATTTTGAAAACTAAGTTACAATTAAAAATTTAAAAGTTTTTACTCAATATTTGAAAATATTTGAAAATATATTCGGTATTCAAAATTGTTTTTGAAGTTAAAAACTATATAAGACCAGAAAGAAATGATATTTCTGTTTTCTAATTTTACACTTAACTTTTACGATTATATGCAAAAGACTTGTTTTGAAAACATTTCAACTTATAATAAAAACGTATTTTCATAAAATTCCTTATAGTCCTTGTTTTCGAAAATAAAACACTATTTAAAATTTATATCAATAGGCTTATTTAGATTATAAATTTGTATTTGTATTTATGTTATATTATGGTTGTGATTGTGGGTGTCAGCGCACGAGATTGTGTTAATTTTAAGTATGGTTTTTGGATGCTTAACTATCAATTTAAGCTTTTAAGTCAAGTTGTTACGTAACATTGTTAAAGATGTCACTGAATTAGATACATCTGCTTAGTATTTATTGAATGTATGCATCTTGCTATTCTAACTCAATGCGTAAAGAGCTTGTCTTTGTTCCCTTTCTAAGGTTACACCTCGCTTGGAAGAGCTGCAATTATTTAGGTTACAGCAGGAAGCCAAATCTGTTCCTGAACTAATAGATCAGAACGAGAAGTCACATAAGAAAGTGTTTACGGAAAGAGAAAAACAGATTCGAACATGAGACGAACAGTCTCCAGCTAAGCGGCAGAAAAATACTGGCCAAAACCGAAACAAAGTGCATGGAAGAAAAAAGGGACAAGCACAGAACTTAGCTGAAGAAAACGAAGTAGAAGGAAAACCCAGTTTGAAGAGCATCACAATGACAGCACATCAAAGACTCCACCACTGGAAGAGCCAAAGGATACACTGACAAGTGTACTGCTTTTTATCGAACCTTAACTTCAGGGCAAGTAGAGATTTCTCCACTTCAGAGAGAGATTGCTTTTTATTATTTTTAATGCTGGATAGGCAAATACAGAGAGATAATTCTGATGGTTTTAACTTTTTTTCAGGCAACTTTGAAGATCGAAAAAATCTTTAGCGATGTTGGTGGGGTTGAATCTGATTGATTCGCAGGACAAGTTCACCGGAAAGTCAAGGGTATGACTCTGTTTCTCTCATTCATTCTTTGTCAATGTCTTTGTGCTTTATGCTTCAAATGAAAAAGGGGAAGCTATCCACTGGACCTTCCATGTGCACATCAGTCTTACAGTCAAATCCTTATTTAACATTGTCTGACCTTAAACTTCAACATATGTATGCATAATGTGGACTGTACCACAGAAATTAGCCCTAAGAAAATATTTAATGAGACTGGGAGATCGCAGGCTGATGCTTTAGGGAGATTGAAACTGCTAAATGCAGTTGTATCTCTTTGATCAAATTCTCAAGGGTGCTCACTGAGACTTCAATTTGATTTCTCCTTTCACGCTGTCAATAAATCATTTAGTCTTACGCTTTTGGTTTTAAGATGGATGTCCTTTCCAGAGACGATTATGCAGTCTCAATAAACCTGTGGAAGGGTTGAATTCCATAATTATGGTAAAATTGCTTAATTTTCTAAGTAGAAAGAGTCTAACTGTCTGAGAGCATATTTTTTTCATTTTGATAGCAAGTGATATGCTTAGGAGACCAACCATAGTCCCATACAGATTTACCCATATTCCAGCTTGCCTTTAACTATAGAGCATCTGTCTGGGACCATTGCATACTAATTTATAATATCCTCTGATCGATTTTTGAAGGGCCTGGCATATGTGGATTTTGCCGATGATGCACACCTTGCTGAACTGTAGGAAGAACAAACAAATGTTTCTTGGGAAGAAGATAAGCATTGCAAGATCAAATCCGAAGCAAAAGAGAAAGGATTCTGCTGCCATGGGGCCTCTGGAGAACATGGTAGGCTAAGTGGAATTATGTTTATCTTTGTATTACTTGTGTGTGTTTGTTGTCTCAATGCAGTCTATAGACGTTTGTTATTACTTCACATTTCTTTCTTACTCATCTAGGTTAATGGCAACGCAAAGTAGTAATTAGACTTCGGGGAGTCTAGAGCGCCACACTCTGCTGCTAATAACGTAGTGATAACATTCAGCTGAAGGGGAGGAACACTTTGCAATGCCAAGGAACGTCAGACCATGATGTCGCTCGACAAATTCAAAGCCGGGGAAGTGGAAGATGGGAAGCCGAAGTCAACAATGAGTTCAGAGAAATGATCCTTAAGAAGTGAGGTTTGTTCCTAAGGTTACATGTTACATGTTAACTAGAATAGCACAGTAATTGACAAACTTCTCTTCTATAAAAAACATAAGGTTTTGCCTTAATATGTTTCTGTAAACACAATATGACAAACGATACCTGTTTGAGGACGAAAAATATATCAGTACCCTTCTTGTAAATTTTCTTCCAGATATGTCAAGTTCATACCCATTTTATTCAAAAAGGGTATAGTTCTAATATGTTTCCTGTGGAACACTTATTCTTCCAATTTGTGATGAGGATAGCCTCAATACCTTTACCCCAAGATTTAGAGAAATTTTATTCAATTAGATGGCGATCAAGTTCCTTTTTATGTGACAAATGACCAATGGTATAGGATCTAACAAGATCATGAAAACATTATGGGTTGGTGGTCTATTCTGGTTAAAATAACATTGAATATTCACAGTGCAACGTTTACGTTCTTTGCTTTTCTGTACCTATTGATTATTCTAGCAGAATCCATTTTACTATTTGTCATAGATGAAAATCTAATGCAAAAAGATGGGCCACTAGAGCACTGTTGAGTTCGTGTACTGAAACAACAATGGACTTGCATCTCATGTTGTGGAAAATGTGAAAAAAGTCTTTGGTTTGGAATGTCTGGGAAGAATATGAAGAATATCATCTGTATGCTTTGCCTGATAAAATTTTCGTACACATATATTCATTTTTACTATCTATTTGAATGAATATCCATATCTCATATGATTATGTTTGTTTCACTTAGAATCTTCATGATTCTATTGGATGCTTTCATAAATTTCTCATAGAATCGAGAATGGGGTTTTCGCTTGTACATGTTAGATCATGAATTAGTACCAATCTTCAAAAAGATCTAATTGTTTCACTTTCTATTTTCGGAATGGAATATTTACATAATCCCAATGATGGGATTAAACGCTATTCCATGTATTTGTATGATATTCTTTCTATTTTAAGCGAGTACTTGAGAGGGTTTAAGTGATGTATGAATTATGTTTCATTTTTTGTTTCTTTTATGTACTAAGACCATCTCCAACCCATAAATTGCACCAAATTGGCGTAAATTTGGTGCAAAACACTATTCCATCTCCATACAACACCAAATATTACACCAAAAGAATATTTCTTAGAATATTCTTTTTTTTCCTTTTATTGTAATGATCAACAATTAATCTATGTCACTCATTATTTGTATTTATTAATTAAATATTAGGAATGATATTTTATTAAATTAATATTTGAAAATTATACTAATAATAAAATTAAACATTTATTTAATCAAATAACATTACATTTAATATAGAAAAACATTACAATATAAAATGATACAAAAAAAAAAAAAAAAAAAAAAACAACAACAACAGCACAAAGGTAAAATTCTTTATTGATAGTAATTTAATTTTCCGTATTAGTAGTTCTTCTCACAAATGATAATTAATGCATTTCGAAGAGCATGGTGAGCTTCTATACCTTGATTTGTTTATGTCGAGTAAGAAATTTCGAAATCGGACATTCCTCAATTTGGTGTTAATTTTTATTTAAGTATGTAGTTTAATATTTGCATTGAATAAAGTTCTATTTTTAATTTTCTCATTTTTGAATTATATGATTATTATGAATTTATTATTATAAATAATAAAAACTAAATTAAAACAAATAATCAAATTGGTATGATTTTTGGTGTAAAATTTAATACTCAAATAACTTAACAAAACTAAAAAAAAAACCAAAAAAAAGCAAAATTAAAAAAAAAAAATTTATTGGGGCTACAAGCGCTTTTGTGGGGTTGGAGCACCAACCCACGCACTTTGGTGTTTTTTACACATTTTGGTGTGGGTTGGAGATGCCCTAAGTCATTACGTGCGAGATTCCCCCCGACGACCATTATTAACTTGTTCCCCCATGGGCTCTTTCCCATGTCACCTCCTGGAATCAGCTGTGTTCTAACTTCACGCCCATGAGTATCATATTGGACTTTGCTAACCCGTTTCTTATATTTGGAAGGGGTATTTATACAAGTTTACACCAAGAATTAGAGAGAACTGGGATTGCCATTAGACTTGGCAAGCGTTTCATGATTTTAGTGATTACGCGCTAGGATCGCGCAAATATTGATTCGTTCTTATCCCTCCCGAGACGTTCGAGATAAGGCTTATCCCTTGGTCTATCGAACAGCGTTATTGGATGGTAGGGACGAGGTTATGTTGAGTCGGACTTCAAGATTCCATGACCTTGAGATCACGTCGATCTACGCTTCCGGGCTACCGAGACTTTCGAGCTTACGACAAAATCACACACAACAGAATTTCTTTGGGTCTTTCTTACTTTTAATATAAGTAATCAGTTATGCATGTTTAAAGTTAAATGTTTGCACTTAAATAATATTTTTATAAGGAGATTAATTAATAGTAATCATTTTGATTAAGCATTATTGAAGTTAAAAAGTAGTATGTTCTCGATTGACGTAAAAGAATTTTAATCCATAAGCAAACAATGATTATAAATGTTTAACATTAAAATTCATGGATTCCTCTGAAATTAACTGGCTTTTATGAGTATCATGATTAAACATTATTAAAATTATCTCATAAAATGTGGTTTCATAGGATTAACTAAAAACAAAGAGGAGAAGATGGAAAATTTAATCAAAAAAAACAACGAATGTTAAATAAGTACATAATGATCCATCCACTACCATTGAATAAGAGAAATAATTGAAAGAATTAGCATGTCAAAACATTGAGAGAAAAGTTCAAGATCTGTCTCATATTTCATTAATTCTCTCGCATAATATGATGCGTTGAAAAAAGAATGGAAAAGACTATAGCTATAAAATTTTCTCTCTTCTAATTGATTCATCTATTATTGGAAGTATAGGCTCCGTTTGGTTGCCAATTGGGAATACTACTTTTACATTCCCAAAAAAGTTAAACAGTAAAATACCCAAAATCTTTGATTTTTGGGAATACACTCCCAATATTATTCAACTTTTTTTAAACCCCTTAAATTTGATAATTTAATTAAATACCCCTAAATATTTTTTAAAAATTACAAAAACACCCAGTAATTCATATTTACCAGATTCCGGCCACCACTGCCGGAAAATGGCCGAATCTGTTAGGATGGCGCACTACCGGCTGAATCTGGCCGGTAGTGCGCCGATCTAGCCTTTTCCGGTCAGATCACGGTGGATCTGGCCGAAAAAGGCCAGTCTTTGGCCGTAACGGTTTATAACGACGGCAACAAAAAGGTCGTCAACGACGACCGTTGTGGTCGTCGTTGATGAGAAAATACGGCCAGATCTGGCCGTAAATCTAGCCTTTGTCGGCCAGATCCACCGTGGATCTGGCCGGCAAAGGCCATATCGGCGCACGACCGGCAAGATCCAGCCGGTCATGCGTCAATAAGGTGACAGCCACCCTCCGGCGATGGTGGCCGCGGTGTCCATATTTGACATTGGGTTGGGGTGTTTTTGTTAACTTTTAAGATTTTATTATAGGGGGTTGTTCTGTAAATAAAAAAATATAGGGGGTATTTTATTAATTTATAAATCCTACATCGTAATACCCGTCCAATTCAACTTTTTTTTTACTTTTTTCAGAAAACTTTTCCCAAAAACACTCAATTGTGAACCAAACGGAGCCCAAGACTTTTCCACAATTCGTCATAAAATAAAGAATAAAACTTTATGTAAATGACCTTTTGTAGTTAAACAGCCTTTGAATAATCTTTCCCATGCCGTCCTATATATATATAATTAGACTTTGCAAAGCCACATTACTCTATAAAGTTGTCTATAGCCCTTTCCTTCTTGTTTCTGAGCTCTCACAACCATTCTTTTTTCAAGACTTTGAATAAGAATATGGCAAAGTTCGGGGTAGTGATTTTGCTGCTCATCGTCACCCTGGAAATGGCAGCCGTCCCTGGAATGGCTCAAACTTGGGCTCAGAAGCTCGTGACTGAAAAAGAGACGGTGACCAATTTGCGATTCTACTTCCATGACACACTAAGTGGGAAGAACCCAACTGCTGTTAGGGTGGCTCAGGCCACTGGCACTGATAAATCACCAACTCTTTTTGGTGTGGTGATGATGGTAGATGATCCGTTGACAGAAACTCCGGATCCGAAGTCCAAGCTCTTGGGGCGGGCTCAAGGGCTTTACGGGTCAGCTTGCCAGGATGAACTTGGTCTAGTCATGTCCATGAGCTTTGTGTTCACAGATGATATCTATAATGGCAGCTCTATCAGCCTCCTTGGTAACAATAGGGCAATGAATCCCGTTCGGGAGATGCCCATCGTCGGTGGCACCGGTATTTTCCGACTGGCACGTGGGTATGCAATTGCCAAGACGTATTGGTTTGATCTTACCACCGGTGATGCCATTGTTGGATACAATGTTACAGTTGTTCACTAGGACTTGTATGTCTAGCTTCTTCTATAATATTTATATTATTGACATATTATGCTTACATTTATAGTGTTTAACTAGTTTGGTATTTGAATAAATAAATTTTTTTTTTTCCTGAATACGAGATTACTGTTCATTTTACGATGACTTTGTTATTAGTTTTATGTGTTGGTAACCTAATTTAGACTGCAGTCAGCGTCCATTTCTTAACCAGCTTTTGTTGAATGCATAATGCACCAGCAACTTACACCTGGCCCATATATTCTTTCATGCATCATAAAATTAAAAGCCTTGCTGAACCACCATTGATGAACATTAATTACAGCTTTCCTCGCATGGTAACAGCCTATTGGGCCAGTGATACAAAATTTACAAATATAAGGCGTGGCGACAATATAATGACAGGGCTGGGATTCCTTAGATCATTTTGGTCGCAGATTAATTATGGTAAACTAAAATTTGATTTCAATTAAACCTTTAAAGATGTTGGTGCAAAGTTTTATGTCTGATCAATGAATTCCATAATGAATGAGATCCATCAGCCAGAGATAATCATTGTTTTAAAAACCGGACCGGAGGGTAATCCGTTCTGCTGGCTGGGTCATGGTTCAACCGGTCCAACCGATTAGACCGTCTGTTGGACTAGTGATGTCATCATACATCATGATGACATCAACACATTTTAAAATCATACTATTATATACTAAGTGCTAACCTAACATTTCGAATTCCTCTTCCAATAAGTTGAGTAATTAAAAGCTGGCCTCCCAACCATTATAATTGACTTGTTGAAACTTTATTTGTATTACAAAAACTACAAGATTAAAATATTTACAACACCCATGTAAATAAGTTGTGTAATGGCTACAAACTGGGATTGTACATTATCCCCAATTCTTTACACTAAAGCATGGACAGTTTATGGCTTCCAAATGATAAAAGGGATTAGTAAAATTTCAAAATCTGGATTCCCACTATTTCAAAACAAAAGCAAAAATGATAAAATAAACATAAAGTAGATCTTTTTATTTGCATATAAAAGTTATACAGTGGCTTGAATTCTAGTTCTGAAAATGCCTCTTATTAATACAAATAAAATTATATAACAACCAAGGCAAAAATAATTCATAAGTTTGGAAATCACAGAGCTTGAAGGACATCCGAAGACACACCTTCAAATGATTGAATCCATATGGCAAAATGTTACCAAAATTCACAAACAATCCACTATCTGCAATGCATCATTCAGAAATGGTAATCTGAGAGTACTAAGATTGTAATATATACTTCCCATACATCACTTCCACCCAAACACCAATAGCACCAAACAAAGTTAGAAACAATTCTATGCCAAAAATAATCTCCATACATCACTTCCACCCAAACAGCAACGACACCAAACAAACAGTTGCTTAAAAATTGTACAATAAAATATCCAGTACTGCCCGGATAATGGGATGCGAATTCTGTTAATAAATTGTAGCTAAAACAGTCAAACTTACTCTCTATTAAAAAAGGACAGAGAAAGCACACATTTCAGATTTCACAACAAAGGTCCCGAAGATTACAACTCACCTTGAATCAAATTGGATTGTCAAGACATGCATGCCAATCAGCCTTCATGCGTCGATTTCCGGCGAGGTAGGAACGCGTTGTCGATTTCCGGCTAGGGAGGAATGCGTCGTCGCGATTTCAGAGACTAGAGTTGCGATCGATTTCAGCAACGAATGGTTGTGATTTCCGCAAGGGATGGTTACGATTTCAACAAGATTGAGTTTTGATTTGTGATATTTTTCAGATTTTCGCGATTTCATTCAAATTTTTTCAGAGATTTTTGTGCGTAGAGGAAATGAGGAAGAAGAAATGCGCAGCGCAAAGGGAGAAAGTGAGACATTTAGGGTTTTTTCATTTTTTAGATTGGGCCGGTTTTTCTTTCTGTCTGGTTGGACCGACGGTCCAGCACTGTTTACACGGTCCAATGATGGGTTAAAGCGGTTTATTACGCAATAACGGGTTTTATGTTGACTTGAACCGGACACGTAACCGGTTCACGGTCCAACTGATTAGACCGGCAAGTTCGGTCCGGCTTTTAAAAGAGTGGAGATAATTGACTATAAATTGAGAGAATTGACAGGAGTTTAGACTAAATATAAACATTGAAGATGTCAGTAGTGGTCCATCTGGGCATGTGTAGAAGCCAGGTGGTTTTTGTTTGATCAATCTATTCTCACTTGGATTTGGTAAATATATTTCATCATCAATAATTTCTTCTATGAAATATATTTAAAGTTAACTACTTCTGAATAGTTGAGGCTTCGTTTGGTTCATTATTGGGTAGTTTTTAGAATAATCTTTTGAAAAAAGTTAAATTGGGTGGGTATTACGATGTAGAATTTTAAAAATTAATATAAATACCCCCTATGTTTATTTATTTACTAAACACCCCTATAATAAAATATTCAAAGTTAACAAAAACACCCCCAATCCACTCATAAATACGGACAACCGGCCACCACCGCCGGAGAGTGGCCGGAGTTGCCATATCGGTTTATGATCGGCTCGATATTATCGGTCTTGCATCGATATGGCCTTTTCTGGCCAAATCCACCGCGGATCTGGCCAGAAAAGGCCAAATCCACCGTGGATTTGGCTGGAAAAGGCTAGATCCGCGACTAGATCTGGCCATTGACGGCCAGATCTGGTCGCATTTGGTCGTCAACGATGGCCAAAGATACAGTCGCTGTTGATGGTCAACGACGACCCTATCCCTGTCGTCGTTGATGACTGTCAACAGCCAAAGATCTGGCCGTAGATCTGGCCTTTTCCAGCTAGATCCACCGTGGATCTAACCAGAAAAGGCTAGATCGACGCACTACCGGCCATATTCAGCCGGTAATGCACCATTACACCAGATTCTGGCCAACTTCCGATAGTGTGGCCAAAATCTGGTAAATTTGGGTTGCTGGGGCATTTTTGTCAACTTTTTAAAAAAAAATTGGGGGTTGTTTAGTTAAATTAACAAATTTAGGGGGTTTAAAGGAAATTAAAAATTCTAGANTATAAATTGAGAGAATTGACAGGAGTTTAGACTAAATATAAACATTGAAGATGTCAGTAGTGGTCCATCTGGGCATGTGTAAAAGCCAGGTGGTTTCTGTTTGATCAATCTATTCTCACTTGGATTTGGTAAATATATTTCATCATCAATAATTTCTTCTATGAAATATATTTAAAGTTAACTACTTCTGAATAGTTGAGGCTTCGTTTGGTTCATTATTGGGTAGTTTTTAGAATAATCTTTTGAAAAAAGTTAAATTAGGTGGGTATTACGATGTAGAATTTTAAAAATTAATATAAATACCCCTTATGTTTATTTATTTACTAAACACCCCTATAATAAAATATTCAAAGTTAATAAAAACACCCCCAATCCACTCATAAATATGGACAACCGGCCACCACCATCGAAGAGTGGCCGGAGTTGCCATATCGGTGTATGATCGGCTCGATATTACCGGTCGTGCATCGATATGGCCTTTTCCGGCCAAATCCATCGTGGATCTGGCCGGAAAAGGCCAAATCCACCGTGGATTTAGCTGGAAAAGGCTAGATCCGCGATTAGATCTGGCCATTGACGGCCAGATCTAGCCGCATTTGGTCGTCAACGATGGCCAAAGATACGATCGCCGTTGATGGTCAACGACGACCCTATCCCTGTCGTCGTTGATGACTGTCAACAGCCAAAGATCTGGCCGTTGATGGCCAGATCTTTGGCCGTGGATCTAGCCTTTTCCAGCTAGATCCACCGTGGATCTGGCCGGAAAAGGCTAGATCGACGCACTACCGACCATATTCAGCCGGTAGTGCACCATTACACCAGATTCCGGCCAACTTCCAACAGTGGTGGCCAAAATCTGGTAAATTTGGGTTGCTGAGACATTTTTGTCAACTTTTTAAAAAAAAAAATTAGGGGTTGTTTAGTTAAATTAACAAATTTAGGGGGTTTAAAGGAAATTAAAAATTTTAGAATTATATTTTGGAAAATAGGTGAAACAAACTAAACTTTTTTGGGAAAACTAAAAAAGTTTTCCCAATATATGAACCAAACGAAGTCTGAGTGATTCAATAGAAACTCTTGAATATATTACTCAAAAAGTCTTGAGTTTGAATCATTCCCCAAGTGCTAATAAAGGTAAATACTAGAACTCTTATCCGATCTATATTTCCAGGATCTCAAAGGATTAATTAAAATACGAGTAAAGTGACCTAAACAATATATATATAGTATATCTATGTGTGTGTGTGTGTGTGTGTGTGTGTGTGTGTGTGACGTTACACGACAAATCCTTGACATATTGTTGGGAGACTATACCTAATGGCGGTTTCCAATTATTAGCAAGTTACAAAGAGAAAATGCAAGTGTGTCAGTGCACATGGTTTACTGGGTTTGAGAGGAAAATGCAAATGGCTGAGTCTCTCTACTGACATCCACAGGTCCCATTTGCCCCACACAGTGGAGTCTAGAGAAGACTGCTCAAGGAATCACCACTACCAATCATACATTGCTCTGTACCATTTCAGTTTGTGGACTCCATCAGAGCAATCGAAGAAGTTGTGTTCTTATGCCACTACGAAAGCATAAGAACACAAACTCCTTGGATTAAAGAAACTCATGGGATTATCAACAAGAAAATTCATCTCCACAAACTCTGCACTTGATGCGATTTTGGTTTACATATATTTTATATCCAATACATGCATTTGGGATAGATTAAGAAACAAAAATTTAAATGAGCATGATGAACTCATGTAGCCATAAAGTTCCAAGTTACATGAACGCCGACAAACTAAATCAAAGAGAATTTATGTTAGCCTAAAACTAATGTGCTACAGAAATTGGGAAGAGAAATGCAACAAAGAATGTAAAGATGGCAAGTGACAACTAGTTCTGAAATACAGATCAACGTGTACAACCAAAGGAGAAACTTATTCTAGTCAGAAGCATGACTGAACAAAAGGCAATGCTCATCCAATGGCTTAATAGGAACAAAAATCATCATATGCAAATATCTAACAAATAAACTACAATCTCTATAACCAGATGAAAAAGAAAGAAAGAAAGAAAGAAGAAACCACATCTTACATTCACTCCCTCTTGGTGATGACCATTGGGAAATGGCCATTTCAAATATTGTTTATCCTATGACCGCAAGGCTACAGCAGAACATGTAAACCTAATTTTCATCATTGTCCAAACTGATTTTGTTGATGATAACCAAACATCTTTTTCAATAGAGGAATGAGGCCAATTAATGCTAATTGAAGCTGTTCTGAACTATTAAAGCGAATACTGACTTGTCCTGCCCCTCTGTTATTCAAATTGGCTCGAGCAATCATATTTGTTGATCGTCCAATAGGTACCTGGGACTGTATATTGCATCCAATGGCTAGGTCACCATGCCAATCCATGACAGAAAGCCCAAGAGTTGACAGTGAACGACCAAGAGGATAGTCCTTATCTCTCAACTGGGCCTCCAAACTACCTCCATAAGCAACATCACCACGACTGGTCATAGCACCACCAGTCATAACCACCCTGAATCGTTTGTTCACAATCAATTTGTCTTCAACTTTCATGCCACCTGATAAGGAATCACCCATTTGTGTAAGCGAGAGGCCAGCTGTTGCCTTATTCCTCCTAAAATTACTAAATCTTGTCTCACTACGCAGCGTATAAGCTAAGTCCTTTCCAACAGTCTGCATGTCAAAACCTAAAGATGTTACTTTCCCTTCGCCATGCTTTAGAGAACTGGTCATTTCCATTTGCACATTGGCATCCTTCTTATCCTTTGTAACCTGGCCAGAAAATGATACTGGAATTTTGTTTTTAACAACAAACAGTCTTTCTACATTTATACCTTCATAACCAACATCATGATCCCAACCATGAGTTTCTAAAACAGGCCTCACAAGCCATTGGTTGGACGAATCAAGATAACGGTACCGGTGAGTGGGATTATCAGAGTCAAAAGAAGCAGGTAATGCTAAATCTGGCATAGGAACTGGCACAGATGCTGCACCACCACTTTCCTCCTCTACGTTATCATTGTAGTCACTTGGCAGATCTTGAGCTGCAGCTGCCATTTTCTTCATCATCTTCCGTCGCCTTTTTTCTTCTTTCAACTGCTTCTTCATAAATAGTTTTTCCCTATATTCTAACTCATCAAAATATGCCTTCTTCTGAGATCTAGAAAGCTTTGCCACCTGGGCCTTCGTCAAACGTTTAAATGGTGGCAATTCATCCAATTCTGATTCATCTTCAGATTCTGATGATTCATCCAACTCATCATCTAGACTGTCCTCATCACCAAACTGCTCCTCGGGCAGTTTAACATGTGGTCTTGATTGGAGGAGGGATGAAAGAAGGAATGGTAAAGGAGGAGCCCTTGATCGAGTTGTAGAGGGCTTCCCAGGTGGAGTATCTTGCAACTTTAAAAGGGCATTTGCTTCAGCCAGAATTTTTGATGCAAAAGAAAGCAATAATAAATGAGGCTTCCAAACTTGACCATTTGGCAGGACTCTCTGCCCAGCCCTATTTGTTCGGCATGCAGAGTGGTTCTCCACCAATGAAACAGGATTCATGAGCCGCATGTCCCCAGCTGCCTGCCGAATGGCTTGCTGGACAACATGAGAACGTTGAGTGACAAACATGTCATAACTAGAGGCAGTACCATTCGGGCCATCAGGTGGAGCAGAAGCTGCATGTGTCAGAACCACAATTGCATTAAACCATATAGATGGTCCAAATATTTCAGTGATGGTGCGTAATAGAGGCATATCACCGAAATCCCTGCTTTGCATGTCCAACCTATCAAGATACAGCACAATATCTGGGGGTGTTTTCTTGATAAAACGTTTAACAGAGTGAAGGATCTTCTCATTCTGTCGTTGATCTGACCCGGAAGGTAGAAGGCCTGGAGTATCAATAACCCGTACCCTAATCCCCTGCACAGTGCCCACAACATCCTGAACTTTCTTTGTACCCATCTGAAAAGCATCAGTATTGAACATAACTTCATCAAATATCGAATTAATGGTTGCACTTTTACCAACTCCACTCTTTCCAAGTACCATAATTGTACAAGAGAAATCAAGCGGTTCCTGCCCAGCTGCCTCAAGCTGCTCTGCCATGGCACTTGCACGGTCAAAGCTGAAGGCACCAACACGACCACCATTTCTCCCTCGCAGCTGCTCAGCTAATCCCAGTCTGTACAAGACCTGAGCCACAACAACATTATGTGGAGTCTGTCCAAGCCTATGCGCAAGACGCAGGAACTTTACCCTGATCATCTGAAGTTTTTCACGAGTTTCATCATACTCCTCAGTCTCCCCATTGCTAGGGTCTTCAATTTGCTGGGTTTGTGTATGGGATACAGCTCCATTTACACGAGGCTGTTGCACGACTCGAGGTGCAGGTTCCAAAAGCGGGGCAGCACGCCCAAGGCCAGCTGGAGGTGCAAGGCGGTTAGGAGGAGGATTTGTTGAGCTTGAAGTTGAAGAAGCAATCTCTGACGCAGGATGTTTAGGAGGAGGATTTGTTGAGCTTGAAGTTGAAGAAGCAATCTCTGCCGCAGGATGGTTAGGAGGAGGATTTGTTGAGCTTGAAGTTGAAGAAGCAATCTCTGACGCAGGATGTTTAGGAGGAGGATTTGTTGAGCTTGAAGTTGAAGAAGCAATCTCTGCCGCAGGATGGTTAGGAGGAGGATTTGTTGAGCTTGAAGTTGAAGAAGCAATCTCTGACGCAGGATGGGTAGGAGGAGGATTTGTTGAGCTTGAAGTTGAAGAAGCAATCTCAGATGCAGGTCGAATATCACATTCTCTTATTACTTGACTACTTTTCTGATTCTCTTCCCGATCCTTTTCTGCTTTCTTTTCAGGCACTTCAGCCCCAACATGAACCTCTTTAACTATTTCACCTGCACTTTGAGGTTGAGAATCAGTGCTTAAATCAATTGTACCCACCTGAATATTCTCATTCCCCTCATCTGTAGTTTTCTGTAAAGAAGGTGAGCCTCCAATCTCTGGAGTCACTGTCCCTTCCACAGCGTCTTTAGGCAAGTCAGCTAAAGTGCCTTCCAGTTTGCAAGCCTCCTCCTGATGCTCTGAATCAAGTTCAGTGGAAATATCTTTCACTTCTCCATTCACACCATTAGCTTGTGCAGCACCTACCCCAGATGTAGCATCTCTCAATTCCTCAGTCTCATTTATCTGATGCTCTTCATTCAGACTAGTCATTTTATCATTCAGTTCTTCAACCTTATCATCTAGAAGCCCCATATGAGAGACAGCTGCTGAATCAATACGCTCTGCAGCCTTCTGATCTTGAGATTCAACAACAAATTTACCCTCCTTCAATTCTCCACTCTCACCATCTGCAGGCAGAATGTCCCCATTCAACTCAATTTCTCTATCTTTTCCACCCATGGGATTTCCATTTTCCAATTTTGCATGAACTGGTGATTCCTCAAAATTCACTTTATCAGAATCCCCATTTTCGGGACTCTCAACCCCTACCTTCAGAACTTCACTTTCGACTCTTGCACCGACCTCAGATACCACCACTCCCTCATTCAATTTACCACTCACCTCTCCCCCCACAGTACCTCCTTCATCAATCTTATCTGGAACCTCCACTCCATCTTTCAATTCACCACTCACAACTTCCCCCACAGTTCCTCCCTCATCAATCTTATCAGGCACTGCAACCCCATTAACACTCTCCCCTTCTACCGTATCTTCCACTTCATCCTCAGCCTCATCCACATTCCTAGCCTCACCAGGAACAGCAGGAGCCTCCTCAAAACTCTCCATTTCACCACCTACACTAGAATTGTCATTAATCACTGGGAACCCTGAATCACCAACAACAAGATGATCATCTCCTGATGCATCTTTTGTTTCCTGATCAAGTGCGTGGTCATTTGTACCAACCGCCTCCTCAAAGACCTCCTCTACATCTTCTGACTCATCAGAGCCCACCTGAACCCTCTCCTCTACTTTCTCATCCCCAACCCTAACTTCTACAGGCTCATCAACTCCAACTTCTACAGGCTTATTAACCCCATTTTCCATTTTCAATATTGTAGCTTCAAAACCCTAGATTCAAGAAAAACCACCAAAACCCATTTAACCAAACAGATTAAAAATCAATAAAAACCCATTACAACCATCAAAAAAACCCACCAAATCAAAACCCTACAACAATAATTCATCTCCGATTCAAAAACAATATGTATCTCAATTAAAAAACAGATCTTTCTCTTTTCCCATAACTAATTACAATAATCAACTAAAAAATAACAGATCTTTACAGCGTTTTCATATGTTTTCATTAAGGATTATGCAAGACTTATAATCAAGTCAGAAACTTTTCGGTCATTCAATAAAAAGTAAACATTTAAAACTAAAATTAGAAAATAACCCACCTAAAAAAAAAAAAAAAGGAAAACTTTACCTGTATTTGTGGCTGCCAGAGAGAGAGAGAATAATTTATAAAGAGAGAGATGAAAAGGGGCAGTTAGTTTCAGTGTAAAGAATCGGCTTTCATGTGTTTATTTGATATCTAGTAACTTGGGCTTTGGAGGGTTTTGGTTGCCATGTTAGAGGGATGGTTAGAAGATAAGAGTCTGATGGACGGTTGAGAATGATTTCTGGGTTTGATCGGACGGTGTGAGATGGTTTCATTGGTATCAACGTGAAAGGCGCCAAATCATGCTGACGTGGACGTGACGAGGCGGAAAAAGGTCACCTGTTTATTTTAAAGACACTTACGGTCACTGTTGGGTTGTCACGTGGTGGATCTTTGTGGAACAATGTGGGCCGTTGATTTGATTTGATTTGATATGATTGATGATTGATTGAGGAACAATTTTGATTATCAACATGTAAAATGTCTTCTTCCTCTTAATTTTTATATGAATAATGCATAGAATTGATGGTCAATTTGACCTTCTCCTATTAGAATTTAGTGATTTTTTTATTTTCCAATACGAGCTTTTTAGTAAAAATATCTTACAAATTTTACAAAACAATTAAAGCCATTTCTATATTTATCAAAACGTATACGTATAGCAGGGTTGGTCTGGTAATTAATAAAATTTACTCTTTTTATTGGTTTTCTAGATTCAAACCACCTTCGGGTCACTTATCATATTTGTAGCTTTTCTGAAATATTTGATTGGTAGGGTATTCAATAGATCTCGAGATTAATTGAAGTATATACAAACAAGCTTGGATATCTCAGTTATTAAAAAAAAAAAAACCATACGCTATTATTGAAAAGTATTATATACATTTTTATAATTATCAAAATCCCTTGAAAATATTGGATAATTTATACTTTTCAATAACAACATGAAGTCATTTTTTTTTTTTCAGTAACTAAGGATGCGTTTGGTTTGTTATTTTGGATAGAATTTTGGAAATAATATTTGATAGTTGAATAGGGTGATTATCACAAGGTAAAATTTAAAAATTAACAAAAAAAACCTTTAGGTTTTCTAATTTAACTAAACACGTCAATATATAAAAATTTTGTAAAATGACAAAAACACTCTCACCCACCTACAGTGCCAAATTCCGACCACCACTGCTAGAATCTAGTCAGAATCTGGCGTTACGACGCAGATCGATCGGATCTGGTCGGACATGCGTTGATTTGGCCTTTTTCGGCCAGATCCACCACGAATCTAGCCGGAAAATGTCAAATCGACGGCCAAATCTAGTCGTCAACAGTCGCAAAAGGCCAGATCAGTGAATTACCAGCCAGTTTCGGTTGTTTGTAGGTTGTTTTGATAGATTCCGGCTACCACCAATAATGGTTGTCGGAATCTAGCAACTATGGATGGATGAGGGTATTTTTATTAATTTTTAAATTTTTTTCTGAAGATATTTAATGAAATTAATAAACTTACAGAGTGTAAAAATAATTAAAATTATATAATAGTATTTTCTAAATAATTAAATAAATAAATATTTTAGAAATAAGATTGAAAATAGGGTATGGAATAATAAACTAAATGCACCTAAAGTGTCCGAGCCTCCTGCAGCCGCCAGTTAAATCATGGGGGAAGATACGTCTAGTGGGGAATCGAACTTAGAAACATAAAGCCATTTTTATTTTTTTATTTTCCAGTAACTGAGATGTCCGAGCCTCCTGTGGTCCCCAGTTTAGTTCGTCCTTACCTACGGGCTATCCACGATTCATCAACAATTATGTGATAATGACTTAACAATAACAAATTAAAGGTAAAACAATGGAAGAACGATAATTCGTCGGTTAATTATACATTGATTATCCTTATTTGATGATAGAAGCTTCTGGTGATCCAACTTGATTAAACAAATTATATTTATTAATAATGTAGAAATAATAAGATGTGAATAGCCTATTAAGAGATAAAGGATGTTGTGATTACACAATGTGTGGACCATCTCTTCTTGATTGGTGAATTGGGTCGAGAGATTTGGACAGGTTTAGCCTAAGGAGAAAAACTTTAGGCTAATTAATTAGGGAGAATGACATTTTCCCACGCAAGGTTTGACAAAATAACACTTTCCCACCCATCAAGTTTTAAAATAACACTTTCCCACCCTTCGTTAAAATCTGTTATGTTTTCTGTTAATATTTGACTAAAAAGATGAAAATAACCTTAAATATTTGATTTTATAACTTTTTTTTTTTTTGAATTAGCCAAAAAGTAAGATATTAAAAAGTCAAAAAATAAAAAATAGTTAGCTCCAACTAAAAAGTTAAGAGTAATGTTATGAAATTGTTTAAAGTTAAATGGTCTACATATTTATTTATTTATAATGTCATAAATATCTCATCACTATTATTCAATAATCTACTAATATAATGTTTTTCATTTTTATTAATTAACATAAAAAATCTTAATAGTTAATATTCTTAATTAATTAAATAAACAAAGGAAAAAAAGCATCTTTACACTTAAATAAAGACTTTCACTTAACTAAATTTTAATTTATAATAAACTATTTAAGGGTATTTTTGTCTTTTAGTCAAATATTAACAGAAAACACTAACAGAACCTGATGAAATGTGAGAAAGTGTCATTTTGAAACTTGATGGGTGGGAAAGTGTCGTTTCGCCAAACCTTGGGTGGGAAAATGTTGTTCTCCCAATTAATTAATAGGTTAATGAGCTTTTTATCTATAATCAACTTACTCAAATAATAAATATAGAACAGCAAAACATGCATAATTGATAAACATTATAAACGTACATATTAAATGCTGTAACACCTACTGAAAACTAGTACAATGCATGCAATTAACAATGGAAAATTGGGCCCAAAAAGTTTTCTTTTCATTACAATTCCATGTCTTTTATACACAAAAGTTACTGTTTACAAAAGTGCATTTCAAAAGACCAAATAGGGGAACAGTGTAGCTATTGCTCCTCGCGCGCCGACGCCCCTCCAACCGCACCATCACCTAGAACCTGCATCCACAAAGGAAAATAACGGGGTGAGCACAAATAATGCTCAGTAAGTAAACTCTCTATCTGTCTGTCCCCGTGTGTGATTCTTAATTCTTTCCTTTTCTAATCTGTTTCTATTTCTGTTTCTAATAACATCACGGCCTCATCTTACCGGAGGTACGGCCGATGGCGTTCACACAGCACCATCTCACTTTCTATGGCTACCGGGCGGAATTCACACAGTACCAACCCTTTCTTATGACTACCGAGTGAGGATCACAAAGCACCAACTCGGTTTCTCCTAACTATCGGGTGGAGATCACCTAGCACCTACCCGTTCCTCATGAATTTGGGTAATGATCACCAAGCATTTACCCGTCTCTAGTCACTATCGGGGGATGATCACAAAGCATCAACCCGCTTCTACTAGCCGTTGGATGATGATCACAAAGCATCAACCTACATATCTCTTAACTAATCGGTAGTGGTCACAAAGCATCTACCCATTTCTATTCTACCATTGGGTGACGATCACTAAGCATCGACCCATCTCTATGGCTTATCGGATGATGATCACAAAGCATCAATCCGATCCCATAACGGTCGGTGATGATCACAAAGCATCATCCCAACTATACTACTCTTCTAACTCATTCTATTGTGCATTTTCATGCTCTCTCCCCGTAGAGTAATTTACCCACTAAGCTCTCTACCAAAGGGAATTTCTATACACAAAGTTTCCTACTCTTTCTTGGTCACTTTTCAATGCATATAACAATGCACATGGATGATTCATCTCTACTAGTGCACTTGTGAAATGCCAACATGCAATGTTGCAAGAATTAAGGTTCATTACTAACACTCACCTCTATAGGCATTTCATCAAACAACTCATGGCACTATAAAACTATATCATAGCCATGATCTAAAACTTTTCCAACCATCCAAAATGGGGAAAAACCCCTTCACAAAGCCACAAAGCCTGCCATAGAAAACACTTCCAAAAAGGGGATTCATAATACCCCTTAAACTTCATCTCAACTACCTTGCCAAACCAACACCCATTTCTCAAATTTGCAAAGTAAGAACATTCACAAAGCATAGAAATTTCCATTCAATACTCCATACATGGCATATTCATGCACATCATCACATACATACATCTTTCTATCAAAACCCTAATCAAGAAATTTCATGAATCTCAACTTGGGTTGGGTTTTACTTACTTGTTAAGGAGAGACTTCACAAATTCTTCCTTTCACTTGTTTAGCTTGATAACTCCTCAAATCTTAGGAAGCCTTAGGTTGCTTTTCTACCCCAAAACACTTCAAAAACTTGAAAAACCTTGATCAAAAGAAAAGAGAAATTGGGAGGAGAAGAATGAAGAGTCACGTTTTTGAGAAGAAGAAATGAAGGGTTCTTTGATTCTAATTCCTTATAATGAAATATTAACACACTCATTCCCTTTTGCCCTTGTTCTATTTTGGGAATTCCATCCATATCCTTTGATTCATTACAAACTCACCCCCATATCAACATATCTCCATGTAAAATCCTTACAATTCACTCCCCACTTTTCCTGCTAATAGGGGTAGAAGGGTCAAATTGTCCTTAGGGAAGAAAATGTCTAAAACTCAACCAACATGAAATTCGGCCCGTCGCCGCGGCGAAGACAGTTGTCGCCGCGGCGAAACTGTCCAGAGAGTTTCACCCTTGGTTCAACCCATCTTCGCCGCGGCGAAGATTCTTCTTCGCCCCGGCGAAGCTTGGTACACTCAAATTCTTCTATTTTCAACCAATTTCAGGGCAACAATCAACATAACATTCAAACAAACAAATATAACAAAAACCAACTCGATTAAGGGCGAAAGAGGAAACAATAACAACGTACCTCAAGCGGGGCGTTACAAATGCAAATCTCAATCATCAACAAAAATAATAGTTATATATATAAACTAATGAGATAAGTTTTGATTATAAAAGGGTCAAAATTATAGATAATTTTAAATAAATGGCATAGTAGTGATAATAACAATGGTTTGGGAATGAAGGAAATGTAGCTATGTTGATAGAGGGCTCACTTAGCATGCGAGAGCCTCAGGATCGATGCCTCGCATCTTCATTTTAACCACCCTTGGGTGTCCAGGTGGTCGAATAGAGACTTTTAAATGTATTACTCAATAGGTGTTGAATTCGATTTCCCTCGATTGCTAATAGGGATAACCTAGGGGATTAGTCGAGGTGTACGCAAGCTGGCCCAGATACCCCCGGTTACAAAAGAAATAAAGGTTCAGGACACTTGTTTAACAAATGACTTAATGTGGATAGGTAAAATACAAGACTTTTACTAACATATTGGTAAATATTTTACCTGCAAAATTATTATTGCAACATTACTATTGTACGGTCAATCTGGAGAGGATAATTCCCTATTATGAGAGAAAATATTTAGATTAGCTCAATTTGGAAGGAAGATATTCAAATTGACTTAGACTCCAACTAAGGTAGTTAAAGATCATGCAACTTCATAATTCTACGTATTTGAATCTTATCTCAACTCTATCATGTAAATGGGTGCTATATAAACTCATCATAACTTGTTTTCAGGGGTGCTGGGAAATTGTACTAAGAAAATCTTCTTAGGAATTATACTATTCTTTGTAAGCTCTCAAAAACAATAAGATAACAATAGATGTAGGCTCAAGTTCTAACTTGCCGAACTGCTTTAAAAATCTCTCTACCATTTACTTTATTGCATTTATTATTTATCTACTGCTGGTTATTCGTAATCACGTGCACATCCATTCCGATTCCAAAAGGGTCAATCAAAATTCTTTATTTCAGTGCATATTTATTTATCAACATTTTGGCACTAGAAGAAGGGTCTGATTAACAACAGCTCTCCATGTTTTTCCAGCAAGTCTCAACTTCTTCAGCAAATCCCAGCTTCGTAATCTAGAATCACGTTATCAAATGTGAAAATCTGAGTAGGATAAACTCTGAATCTGGCTAAGCAATAAACATAAAAATTGTAGCCCTTCGAGTTAGCTTTTCGACAGTCTAAGAATCATCCAAATCCGATGTCTATAGCTCAAGTTATCATCAAAATACTAAAGCATGTTCCAAATCAGAGCTCTCAGATCGCGTGGCCAGATCGCTCAGATTGCGTGGTCAGATCTCTCATATTAGAAGGAGCTCTCAAACTCTCTAGCTCCCAAGCTATCAAGCTCTCAAGATAGCTCTCTAACTCTCTAGCTCTCAAGCTCTCTATGCTTTCTAATTGAGCAATGCTCTCAGATAAAGCTCTCCATGCTTTATGATCGAGCTATGCCCTTAGACCAAGCTCTCTATGTTTTCTGATCGAGCTATGCTCTCAGATCAAGCTCTTCACGCTTTCAGATCGAGTTATGCTCTCAGATCAAGCTCTCCATACTTTCTGATCGAGCCGTGCTCTCAGATCAAGCTCTTCAGGTTTTCTCATCGAGTCGTGCTCTCAGATCAAGCTTTCCACTCTTTCTAATCGAGCTATGCTCTCAGATCATGTTTTCCGTGCTTTCTGATCAAGCTATGCTCTCAGATCAAGCTATACTTTCAGATCAAACTCTCCACGCTTTATGATTGAGCTATGCTCTCAAATCAGACTCTCCACGTTATCTGATCGAGCTATGCTCTCAGATCAAGCTCTCCACGCTTTTTGATCGAGCAATACTCTCAGATCAAGCTCTCCACGGTTTCTAATCGAGCTATGCTCTCAGATTAAGTTCTTCGCGCTTTCTAATTGAAGTCCTCGTACTCTCAGATCGACCTCTTTATGCCCTCTAATCGAGCTCTTTACGTCCTCAGATCGAGCTCTTCATGCTCCCTGATTAAGCTTATAAGCTTGCTCATTCGTTTGAGATCACGTGTTCAAGATCTCTCAGATCTCTTAGATCGCGCTAAACATAACTCAAGTTCTTCAATTCGAGACTGTAGCATATAATGCGATAGCTATCCAAATCAAAGACATAAGTTTTTGAAGTGCGATTACACACTGTAAAAACTAATCGCACTTCAAAAACTAGAGGGCTATTGTTGTGCGGTCAATCCAGATAGGATAATTCTCTATTAGGAGAGAAGATATTTAGATTGGCTCAATTTGGAAGGAAGATATTCAAATTGACTTAGACTCCAACTAAGGTAGCCCAAGATCATGCAACTTCCTAATTCTACGTATTTGAATCTTATCTCAACTCTATCATGTAAATAGATGCTATATAAACTCATCATAATTTGTTTTCGGGTGGGGGGTGCTGGGAAATTGTTCTAAGAAAGTATTCCTAGGAATTATACTATTCTTTGTAAGCTCTCAAAAACAATAAGATAACAGTGGACGTAGGCTCAAGTTCTAACTTGCCGAACCACTTTAAAAATCTTTCTGTCATTTACTTTATTGCATTTATTATTCATCCACTGCTGGTTATCCATAATCACGCGTACATCTATTCTATTTTCGACAGGGTCAATCAAAATTCTCTGGTTGGTGCAGATTTATGTATCAACAATTATGATTACCCTAAATATTTGATCGAATATTCTTTAAAAAAAAAAAAAAAAGGTGTAATATTATATGGATAAAATTATAGAAACATTGATCATAACTCATTATTATATAAAATCAATCTAATTTACCTAAATTTTTAAATTGATTCTGGGTAAATTTAATAATTTTGATCACATGCCCCTTTTCTTCCCGACCTTGGAGGCACATGTAGCATATTTTAATGAGACAAAATCAACATTTCCAAAGAAAGATCTTGCAAAGTTTATTTATCAAACACTTAAAAGAGACATATCCCACCTTGATGTTACCAAAAAAATGTAATATATTCTTTTGAGTTTTCTCAATTCCAACTTGCCCTACTTTAAAGTGATCCATTGTAAATTTCAAGATGCAACAATCTCATCGATTTACCATATTATTTGTAGGAAGCTCCACCAATATTGTGTATTAAGGCACAACTAATGAAACTGAAATAAAAAATAAATAAGTAAATAGAAACATATGCCTTAATTAAAATGAAACAAATATTAATAGAGGTAAACTTGTCTTAGAAAAACCCTACAAGTATAGTACAAGATTTATAGTTTAAAAATACTATGTTTACAACCTAATCTCACAACACTAACGTGGTAGCAGAGTTGATACTACCATGTCAACTGATGACTTTGACTAAACATGAATGATAATTATTTAAAGACCAACGGTTGTTCCTTAGAAACAAACAACCATTCATTCCTTAAGGACGAACAACCGTCCATTAATAAGGAATGAATGGTCCATTAATAAGAAATTGTTACTATTGTTTATGTATGAAGAAACGGTCATCCATCCTTAAGAAACAACTGTGTTTAAGTGTGGTGAGAACTGACGTAACAATTATCAACTTAGTTATCACGTTAAGGTTATAAGATTAGGTTGTGAGCGTAGTGTTACCTTTACGGTTAGAAAATTGGGAATGGATATTGAACTCGACTCAATATTACAATTTCGAAACGTCTCGTGTTAAAGTGACTAAATAAAAGGGTAAGTCTAGAATTCCCAAAACGACCTGTACAACATTCACTCAACAAACAATCAAAGAAAGGCCCGATGAAGCAGGTCCAAATTCGCAATGGCCCAGAAAAAGCGAAGCTAGGAAAAACCCATAAGGCCAAAACTCCTCGTCCTTCAACTAAACAACGGTTCACCGCCATGCCCATCAGCACAAACCTTACAAATCACTCCGTCACGGTTACCGTCGCTGTCATCCTCTCCCAGCCGGCGATGCTCGCCGGAGCCGCCAATGCCCTCACCACTTACGATTAATCACAAGAAACTGCCCAAAATCTGCCTCGTTGAATCTATCTTCAATCTTATCTCTCAAGGCCATCTCTATCAAGCTATCTCTTCGCTTGATTTATTAGCTCAAAAAGGCGTTCGCTTGCCCTCACAAACCCTAGCTTTTCTCTTACAGGAATGTTCCAAAACAAAGTCTTTGAGATTGGGAAAATGGGTCCACTTACATTTGAAGTTAACTGGGCGCAAAGTGCCCAATACGTTTTTATCAAACCATTTGATAAACATGTACTTCAATTGCGGTAGCGATGTAGACGCATGTAAGGTGTTTAGTAAAATGTCTTTTAGAAATTTGTATAGTTATAATGGTATGCTTTCTGGGTATGTTAAATTGGGCCAAATGAGGCCCGCCAAGAAGTTGTTTGATAAAATGGTTGAGAGAGATGTGGTTTCGTGGAATACGATGATTATAGGTTATGCAAGGAGTGGGCATGCTGGTAAGAGCGTAAGGCTTTTTAAAGAGTTGAGGAGGTTATGTATTGGATACAATGAGTTTAGTTTCGCTGGTGTTTTGACCGTGTGTGTAAAAACGAAGGAGTTGAAACTTACTAAACAGGTTCATGGGCAGGTTTTGGTTACTGGGTTTTTGTCAAATTTGGTGATCTCGAGTTCTGTTTTAGATTCATATGCGAAGTGTGGAGAGATGAATAATGCCAGGAGGTTGTTTGAAGAAATGCAAGTTAGGGATGTTCTTGCTTGGACAACGTTGGTTTCGGGTTATGCGAAATGGGGGGATATGGAGTCAGCTAGAAATTTTTTTAATGAGATGCCTGAGAAGAATCCAGTTTCATGGACAGCTTTGATTGCTGGATATGCCAGAAATGGTTCAGGGCATGATGCACTTGAATTATTTGCAAAGATGATGGTTCTTCGCATTAGACCTGATCAATTCACATTTAGTAGTTGTCTTTGTGCTTGTTCTAGTATAGCTTCACTTAAGCATGGGAAGCAAATACATGGTTTTTTGATACGAACAAATTTTAGACCCAATACAATAGTTGTGAGTTCTCTGATTGACATGTATTCAAAATGTGGGTGTCTTGAAGTTGGCAGGCAGGTTTTCAATTTTATGGACTATAAGAAAGATCCTGTTTTGTGGAACACAATGATTTCTGCTTTAGCACAGCATGGGTGTGGTGTAGAAGCAATACAGTTGTTTGATGACATGGTTAGATCAAGTGTGAAGCCAAACAAGACCACATTGGTTGTGATTCTCAATGCATGTAGCCATTCAGGTTTAGTACACGAAGGACTTAGTTATTTTGAGTCCATGACCCATGATCACAGCATTGTTCCTGATCAAGAACATTATGCGTGCTTAATCGATCTCTTGGGTCGAGCAGGGTGTTTTGACCTGTTGATGAATCAGCTTGAGAATATGCCTTGTAAACCTGATGGTCGTGTTTGGAATGCCATGCTAGGTGCATGTAGAATCCACGGAAATATAGAATGGGGGAGAAAAGCTGCTGAAAAACTTATTGAGTTAGAACCTCAATCTTCTGCAGCCTATGTACTTCTTTCAAGTATATATGCTGCTCTTGGGAGGTGGGATTTAGTAGAGAAGATAAGACACCTTATGGATGAGAGACGGGTGAAGAAAGAGCGAGCAATTAGTTGGATAGAAATTGATAATAAGGTACATGTTTTTACCGCATCGGATAGGATGCATCCCTTGAAAGATGTAATATACTCAATTTTGGAACAGTTAGCTGGCCATCTTGAAGATGATGCTCTATCACTTGATACAGAAAGGTAGATGATTGTCGTTTTATTCTTTTCTTGGTTCAAGGAGGCAGAGCTACAGGAACTAATTTCCGCTCAATCATCCATTACTTGTAACATTTTTGTTACTTTGTCCAATGAGCAGGTATTGTAGGAGCAAAGGTTATTTGTTTTTTTTTTCAGATTCTATACGACTAATCTCCACAATGATGTGATTGAGAGATTACTCCAAAAGTTTAGATAGTTGACCTCATAGAAGAGAATATATTTGATCTTGTGGCATTTTTCTAACTGATTATTCAATAAAGTTAGTAAAGAGTTTTCCCAGTTTCAATCTTTCTCATATTTTGAGCACCTGAGTTTTGTCCATCATGGTGTTGTTTGTAGATGGAGAAGTGCTACTGCATCACCTGGATTAATAATATTTACACTTTATCTGTGATTTCGGTTAAAAATCTTGATTTGATGGGCTGAGCTTGACTCAACCCCTGTGCAAACCGACTATGGTTGTGAACTTTGCTGAAGTCGATATATATAAGATTGAGCTTGATTAGAAATTATTAACATGGTTTTCAGGTTGTGTGGCCTTGGCTGAAGGCCTAAGATATTTTCATTAACGTATAGGCACATAGTGTATAATATTAGCAAATCATATTAAGGAATAAATTATGTACTACAAGTAGCCATAATTGACATAATATCCATTTCTCAATTTAAGGTGCTGCTTATTTTGCCAAATAACTTAAAATACTCCTTTACTAGTTTTATATATCAAATCATTTGAAGTACCATTTACAAGTGCCACTTTCTGTAAAACATAACCCCTAGTATATTGTCGAATATAAATTCCATTATATGCAGCTTTGGTCCACTACTGTACAAATATTTGTTTTTATCAGTAATGGCTTTATAGAAAATCTGTTAAATTAATGATTACATGTTTAATTTTATTCTGTCTTGTAGTCCAAAACTTTCTAGGATTTGCCTAGGTAAATGGTCATTCTATCATCTAGTGGCCAGTTTATTTATGTTGGATTTGGTGGATCTTTAGCTGATTTATCTGACAAAAGATTTTCAGCACATCTGGTTGTTGAACAGAGCTACAAACAAATAAAGAGGTGAAGGATGAACAGCAAAGTATATACTTCTTAGTAGTTTAAGATAAATGATTATTTTAGAGTTTCATTTTCAGTTTCACATTTCCTAATTTGATCAGAAATCTAGAATTTTCCTACTGGTATGGTTTCATTTTTGCCTGACCTGCTGCTCTGCCAGGTCTTTTATGTCATTATCAGGTTTTACAGTACTGATAAAAATTCAGTAGTTAGCTTTGTGCTTAACCAAGAAGTAGCTAAATGTTGTTGTGAATTACAAGGGAGTGGCAAAGCTATCTCAAGATATGTCCCTGTATATATGTCAATTTGTTCTTCATAATCAAACTGTAATCTCTTTAGGAAGCAAGAGTTTAACTCTTTCGTCTGTTGGGGAGTCACTGTCAAATGAATGTTGCATTTCTTGTTTACTTCTCAAATTATATTTATTGCTTGTTTTGCATTTGTCGCATATCACATAATGTAAGATTTTAGCTCCTGTTAAAGTCAATCATTGGTTATGAAAAGTTAAATTGTTCTGACTTTCATGTTGTGTTCTGGCTAGAAGGAGACTGATGCGTTAACAAATTCAGAATAAGTGGACGGTTTGGTTTAAGAGGGGTTGTTAGTAAAGTTAGGAAAGTTGACAAGAATATCCGAGCTTGGTTTAAGAGGGGATGTTAGTAAAGTTAGAAAAGTTAAATTGTTCTAAGCTTGGCTTAAGAATGGTAGTTAGGAAGTTGTTATGGCCGTTTTAGCTGCTGTTATACTCACTGTTACTCTTAACAGTTAGTTATCAATTCTGTTACAATTCTGTTTCTTAGAACTCTATATAAAGAGTTCATCATTGTACACCTGCTTATCTTAATGAAATACCAGCACTTTCCAGAATTTTCTTGCCTTCTTTCTCTGATTTCTCTTTGATTTTGCTCTGTTTTTACTCAAAACCTCTCAACTACTAATTGTTAATGCACATGGTAGACCCCATGAGCCATAATAATACAAGCCTCTTAATTACTTTTCTGTTTATCTGATTGGAAAGATTCATAATCACCATTAGGTGACCAGAGTCAACTCCTTGGAATTTTGTGGATCAATAACTTTTCCAGGTTGGAAACTCTTTTCATCCATGCCCTTTTTAAGTTGGGGCCTCTTTTCATCCATAAAGGTGTAGCTGATTTTTAATTGTTTTTACTTTATAATCAAAAAGCATGTTTAACAATACTTGTATTAATTTCTAAATGAATAATACTTTGGGTACTAATGGATGAGTACTAATATGTGTACTAATTAAAGCATAGTACCCGTACTACGTGCATAGTACGGGTACTATGTTTTAATTAGTACACATATTAGTACTCATCCATTAGTACCCATAGCATCACTCTTTCTAAATATCTGAGTTTTTAATCTTCAGGCAGGATTGAGATGGTTTTACTGATGAAATTTTGTGTCTTCACTAGTTAGAAAATTTATCTACCATCTCGAATTGGGCATCATTGGTAAAATTTATCATTGGAAAAGGGTTTAGTTTAAATCTGGAAGCTTGAAAATAAAATAAAAATCATAGTTAACCACCATAGGATAGTCTAGTAAAAGAGTAAAAGGAGATTCTATGAGCTCTTGAGTTCAAGTAAAAAGAGGTTTAGGACATCGAAAGATTAGTTTAATTGCATGTAAACTAACCTAAAAACCCTTGATGATTAAAAAAAAAAAAAAAAAAAAGATCATTTTGATCTACCATTTTTAAAAACCATAATTGTGGGGGATTTTCTTCAATTATGGTCATGATTAGGTGTGTTTATTTATTCAATAAATGTGTTTATTTATTCAATGAGTTGGTTGTACCTACTCCGAAAATGGGAAAGGCTACCAGGAAGCTTGATTAGGAAACAATGGCCGGCCAAGTGGCAAGATAAAATTTCATTTATGTTGGTGGAATAGCATTTGATAAGCTTTCAGTTTCATTTCAATCCAACCATTTAAGATTGATTTATATCAAATTAAAATCTGATCACATCTGTTACAACTTACCTCATAAATAGATATATAAATTTTAAAGAGATGAATATGAGCAGTTATCCTAATCAGATTTAATTACCATATTTTTAAAGATATTTAGCATGCTGATATAGACAGCCATACAAATGGACCAATAAATTAAAAACTCTCCACCAATAATGCAAAGAAGACGCCCCACCCAGCTAAAGACGAGCATTATGTCACATCTTTCTCCATTTACCAAATCGCCAGTTCAATGTGTTGATTGCAACCTCCAAAATAAAATAAAAAATAAAAAATAAAAAACCAACTAATCAAACATTATAATGCAATGTGTTATTAAATCCTTTATATCAAATCTTTGCTCTTCACCACTTGTTCTTGTTCTGTTTCCAGGAAGAAAAAGAAGAAAGAAATAATAATAGGAAGAAGGATTCCAGGATTTTCCTTCTAATGGGTTCTTTTGTTTCTAAACAGATGGAGCGGCGGAAAGCTATCCGCACAGAGAAGAAAGTTTTATGTGATCTTTGTGAAAGTTGTGGTGTTGACTTTCCAGGGTGTGATTATCACCCTCCAGATAGAAAGAATTGGATGGCGGGTCTGAATCCTGAGAAAGTTCATATAAACAAGATTGTGTGGCCTGGAACTCATGATTCTGCCACCAATAAGATTGGAACTCCATGCATATCTCGACCTTTTGCTCAATGCCAGTCCCTGTCAATCTATCATCAGCTTGTGCGGGGCACCCGTGTTCTGGATATTCGGATTCAGGAGAATCGTCGGGTCTGTCATGGGATCCTGGCAACTTACAGTGTTGATGTCGTGATCAAGGACATCAAGAAGTTTTTATCAGAGACCGAATCAGAGATTATAATCCTGGAGATCCGGACAGAATTCGGACAAAAGGATCCTCCAGATTTTGACAAGTACTTGGTGGAGCAACTTGGAGACGTTCTAGTCCACCAGGATGATCATGTTTTTGGTAAAACGATTGCAGAATTGTTGCCAAAGAGAGTGATTTGTATATGGAAGCCGAGGCAGTCACCTCAGCCGAATGCAGGAGGACCTTTGTGGAGTTCCAGGCACATGAAGGATAATTGGACTGACACTGACTTGCCATCAACAAAATTCGAGAACAATTTGAAGCATTTGAGTGAGCAGCCTCCAGTTTCATCAAGGAAATTCTTTTACAGGGTGGAGAACACTGTTACACCGCAGGCAGATAACCCAATATTGTGTGTTAGGCCAGTAACAAGGAGGATTCATGGATATGCCAGGCTGTTTATAACTCAATGCTTCTCCAAGGGATGCGTGGATCGGTTGCAGATCTTCTCTACAGATTTCATTGATGAGGATTTTGTTGATGCATGTGTTGGACTCACATATGCCAGGATTGAAGGGAAGGCTTAATAAATCTATGTTTCTGGATTATTTATTCTGCTGGTTATCACAAATTTTTCTACCATATATTCACTTGTTTGTTTGTGTGTTAATATGTTTTTGATGGATGATGTACAAAGGGTTGTGAGTGATTATTGCTCGTTGCAGAAACTTTTAGTTTTGATATTTCCCGATTCTTTTTCCAATTTTTTCCCTTTCAACTTGGATTAATAGAAATTCCTCAACTGCTGGTGTTTGAAGAAGTTTTATTCTGCAAACTGCATCTTTTTATACCCAGAAGACCTCAGACAAAAAGAGTGATCTGGAGCTTGTATCCAAAAAAACTTATAATCACAACCCGAAAAATCTATAACCAATCTAATTATCTCAGATATGAAAATATTAGTTCTAATCCAATTCACTGAACTGAAACCAATCAAATTGGACTAATCTTAAGTGAACTAGTCAATTTTATTGGATTTTAGTCATCCTCACATTAAAGTTTTCATTTGGAAACTGCAAAAAGATGTATTGTATTTAAGCTAATGAAAGCCACAAATTTTCAGTTATCTTGGTACTCTGAACTCTGAAGCTATAAAAACACCACAATAACTTCAATCTTATGAATCGGAAATGGCTACCAAATAAGCTTGAGATGTGACAATATCAATATAATTGGCATATAATCTATTCAATCATAAGGGTATTGTCAAATGATATAAAATACAATATTTGCAACTCAAAATTTCCTATACTTGCCACTAAAGCAGAGTGTATAATGTAGTCCCTTCAAACAAGATGATTGTAAACGATTTAGTATTTCCTTTATTGTCTCTAATTCATAGAACTCAAAGTCCAAATCTTACCGAATCTGGAGAAAACCTGCCCAGAATTTCTCGATGCTGTGCATTATATGAGCAGCAAACTTATCAAATCTTAATGCTGCATCGCCAAAATCAGATTAGATATTACTTGACGCTACCCTTTTCTCTACAAAATTTATATCTCAACTCTTCCTCCAGTTGTTGGAATATCGAGGAGAATAATCCTGCAAAGGAAGTAGCTCAAAACCAGGATAAAGAAAGATATTAGGTCATGTTTGCTGGATGAATGGACTAGAGAATGGGAATCTTATTCCCCATCCCTTGTTTGGTTCATATTAGTGATATAAGGAATAGGAACCTCATTCCTTAAAAATAGGTTATAGTATCATTCCTTCCAAAATTGGGAGGAATGTTGTTAAAATGTCCAATTTACCCCTTTTTACATTATAATTTCTCTTACCCCTAAAAAGTTAATTTAAAATATAATTAATTTATAATTTAATTATTATTTTTTATTAAAATTTATAACTATAAACTAATTAAATTCTAAAAAATTCTAAAATGCTAAAATATTTTTAAAATGTTCAAAAACCTAAAAAATTTCAAACCTGTCAAATGCGTTGGCCAGAAACTTTCAATCACGTTGCTGGCGTCACCGTTGGTGCGAAAGGGATCAAACGCTTATGATCTACAAATATAGGCAAATCCTGACCACTGAAGAGTAGCATAAATTTTTTTGAATTTTTTTGAATTTTTTTATAATTTAATAGTTATTATAATTAATTTTTAAATTAATTTCTTTAGAGGTAACTGGGAAATTAGAATTTTAAAAGGGGTAAACTAGACATATTAAAATTCCATTATTAATAATGGATGTCATTCCTCCCAATTTTGGAAGGAATGAGATTTTCATTCATTATGCCACTTCTATAAACCAAACAAGGGATTGGGATTGAGATTCCCTTTCCCTAGTCCATTTACCCCAAGCAAACATGACCTAAGAAACTTTAATATGCAAAAGGTAATGGCCCCTAAAGAACAGAGTGGCAGAAAAGACACAGATATTTAAACTCATATTTATAGAATAAGTTTTGATGTTAATAAAAGTGTAAGCTACAAATGCAAAAAAGAAGTTTAATATGATTATCTGTCTACATTAAAGTAAGACTAGCATTTAAGAATTCAAAAAAGGAATGAGAGTGAAATACCTGGACGTAGACTATCTCTGTGTAATGATCCTTTCACCAGAAGTGTTCCAGGGATTTGCTGCAAGACCTTTAAAGAAAAGATCAATTACGCAAAGATTAACAATAAGAATCATGTTTATTCAAGGATAAGCAAGCACACCATACCGAAACACGAAAACATAAGGAATTTGGAGTGTCCAAACAACTTGAACTATTTGATGTCTCTTGCAAATTTTGGCCACTGGCAGTTTCATCAACATGATTTACCTCATTCTTCAAGATTGCATTACAGTGATCCTTTAAGGCAGTGATCTATAAAAATGAGATTAAACTGCACATAAGCACACATAAAATTATATAGACTATAAATCTGACACCAAAATTAATCAAAAAGTGGTTATTCTTACATCGATGGTAAATGAGGAGGCATTCAATTTACAGGATGCGCCAGAAGTGCAGAAAAAGGACTCTATTGAATGTAACACATCTATGGTGCTGAATTGGCGTTGGACACCCTACACAGAGAAATATTTAACCATGAGATGTTACCTTAATAGGAATAATAAAGAATTGTACTATGTAGGTTTAAATCAATGCAATGCCTTAAAAATTAATTTGGCATTACCATAGGAATGCATGTGGATATAAAGTACATAGGATCCAAGTCTGGATGTAAATATTTAGCTCAAATGAGGATTTATTAGCCCTAACTGATTATAATAGGAATAACTAGTAGGGCGTTTTCTTTTCAACTCTTTCTTCATATTCTGGCCATAAGTTTCTTAATATCTAGCTATATGAAGTCACAACCTACAAAGGAGAAGATAAACCCAATCAGGCAAGTTCATTACTACCACATATGAAATTGAACTGTTATCTTCCAACGTTTAACTTTCATGTGCAAGATAAGGATTAATTTAACTTTTCAATTTGACTCCCATCAGCAATTGAGCTTCTTTTTAGGGTATTCCGTTAATGTTATAGGTTTAATTTGAACATGGGGCCAGAACAAGTATACAGCTTGTCCAATTAATGCCAATCAAGCAAACATTGAGTCTGTCAGGTACATGTGATTCCTCATGTTGCAAACAAATAGTTTTACACTTAATAAAATCACAAAAGGATAAGTTTGTTGAAGTTAAAAGAATAAACATTGCTGAAATAAAGGAAAAAAAAAAAAAATAATAAAACCTCAAGCATGAAAGACAGGTTTTTCTTTTCAGCCACATGAGTTGATACTATCTTCCTGGCAGGAGGCACAAAAGACCAAGCAAGGCCCCATCGATATGTTTGGCCTTGGACAAATTCGGTTGTCTTTACTATGGTAACTCCAGCTTCCCGAAGCTTTGATATTAAAAACTTAAGGTTCAATTTCCGCCCAACCATTGAAGTATACCACCTAGACAGAAAGTATGAAACATAAAAAATTAAGAAAAAAATTCATAGAAGAAAACATTGAGTGTAGGAGATGGATCAAAGTAGGATGAATATACAGGAAGCATACCGAAAAGTCTGCTTCAGTTCAACACTATCTTCAATAATACGAGTGATAAAAGCCCTTTCTCCACCAGGACAAACCATCTCTTCAGGAGTTCCACCACAAGAAGTTTTTGGGTTCAGTCCTGCTTCCTCCATGGTCTCAAAAAATGGAGGATTGCACATGCAGAAGTCGAATTTCTCACCATCCCTAACCACACCAGCAAGTACAGGTGGTCCATGATAACTCTTGTTTGCAGCAGTGGGCTGATCAAATGATGGTGATGGCAAAGGCTCTGCCTCCTCATCAAGATGACCACTCAAATCCAATTTGCTTCCAACAAGTGCTGGCTCATGTTTATGTGGTTCCTTGCTAGAACTAGTGTTTTGACAACTTTCAACCTTTCTAATTTCAATTAGTTCCAAAATTTGTGGATTACTTTTGATGTTTTTCTCTGCCCACTCTAAAGCTACATCAGTCACATCTGCATGCAATTCAACTGCATCAAAATTCAATTGACTATTGCAAGACAGAAATGAATTGTGAGTTTTCCAATGAGATGGAGAATACAATTCTAAAATGCTACCTGACCCAACAAATCTCCACTGCAGGAGAGAGGCACCAAGAAGTGGGTAAATGCAGTTTGCTCCAGTTCCTATATCAAAACCTCTCACATTATTACCCCTGGTGTCACTTTTTGGGATGATGTCAGAAGAGAGAAGGTCTTCAATCCAATGAATGTAGTTGGATCTGTTGGGTACAGTAGGACACAGCTGCCCATCAGGAATCCACCTAGAAGATTGATTCAAATTAAACTTGTTACAAACAAACCCCAGTACATCAAACCATATATCAAACTAACTCAAAGAAAAAATTAAGCATTCAACATAGCAATGATCCATGATGGCTCCAAACTAGGAGACATAAAACCTTAAACCAAAGATTACGAAGTCCAAAGTCCAGGAAAAAGTAGACCATTTCAAGCTATGGTCTACTTTGAAAAGCATTGATCTACACAAATGGCAATATACTATCTTCTTTTCTCTTTTTTTGTTAAACCCAAAATCTCCCTGCTTAACTAACACGGGTTCAAAACCAAGACTCTCAAATCAACAATTTCTGGAACCAAAAAATTTGTGAGTTTTCACCAGGTAGTTGGCCCCAAGGAACAGAACTTCATACCTAGTACAAACAAACCATAGGCCTAGATAGTCAATTAATCATCAAGGTATCAGTTGTTTACTACCATGACATACAATAGGTCCAACAATGAATTTTCAGGGAAAGAATACTTAACTTCATTAGGGCAGTTCAATTTCTTTATAAGCCTTGAACACGAAATGCAACGAAATTGAACACGAAATGCAACGAAATAAAAAAAAAAAAAAAAAAAGCAGAATTGCCCATAAAAATCACAGACAAGTAACAAACTTTGTCAATTGCCTCAAATCATTTAACATTAACAATAAATTCCATTAACAGATAAAATCATCTAAGAAACTATATCAATCACAATCAAAGAATCCACAAACTGAGCCAAAAATCAAAACCCAACCATAAAATATATGAAAGAAAAAATAAATAATATAGAAATCCTAAAATACCAGTTCAGGCCATGATCATGAAGGAGAAGGATCCGGGTGAGTTCTCGAGTGGCGTTGAAGTCGGTCCAATTAATTCTGGGTCGACCGTCGCGAGAGTAGAAAACAAAGGGTTCAAAAGAGGGGTAGAGAGAAGCCAATAGAGCGAAATCGGGTGGGTTCTCGGAGTATTTGTTTTTGGGATGGATAGTGGGTCGCTCCTCTCTCCTCCTTCTCTTCTTGCTCGCCATTACAAAGCTTCTGGGTTATAAACCCTAACCCGTTAAAAGTTGTTTTTTGTTTCTTTTTTTATATGTTCGGTTTATTGGCGGGAGATTTAAGACAAATTAAAAATTATAACTAATCTATTTTATTAAATATAATAAAAAATTAAACTGAATTTTTTTTCTTCTAATACCTAAAATTTGTATATTCACTCCATACAAACTCGAATTACATAGAATCATTTTTATGTTACCTATTAATATTTTTTAAATAAAAATTACCCTTAAATCTTGATCGAAACGGCTTATTATGATATATTAAAAGTAATGTTTTTGATTTATTTAGTAATTATTTAAATTTATTTTTGCAAAAAAATTACAAGGTGATTAAGAACAATTTGAGTCCTATTCTGTAGTTAATCCTATAGCGTAAGTTCACGTCACGTGTCATTCTATTTTATATTAACTTTATTTATAAGTTTGTCATTATAACATTAAACTGACTTTTCATCCAAATTAAGAGGTCTTTTTTTTGGACGTTTCATTTATATCTTACACAAGCCGTAGTTGTACACAGAAAGTCATATAAAAACAGTTGACGCAAGATTTGTTTCTAGCATCCGAATGATTTTAAAAATCTTTTGTTGTTTGTGCTTTTTGATTCATTAATTGATCCCGCATCAAATAAAAGATTTGGTATATTTACGTAGGTTTCATCCCATAAATCATACGTACTTCTCGTCGTGCATCAACAAATCCCTTTCCAAATTTACGATGCGGTTTAAGCATTCATCGTATCAATAAAGGGAGATATTAGCGGAGGTTATCCTTTTAGTAGTTAGTGGGTGATAATGGAGTAAAATATTGATGAAGATATGAGAAGGTATACCGTATACTGTCTTATGGTCTACCACTATTATTTATTTTTATTTTTTCGTATGATTAGGAATTTATATATAATTAATCCAACTGATTGGATATTTACCATCTTATATTATAATTGTCATATTTCAATTAATCTTTTCAAACTTAGACAAAATAAAATAAAAGACGGTCTAAAATGTCAAAATCTAAAGAAATGGGGTTAGAGAGAAAACCATTTTAAGTCTAAAAGAGTAATTTTGATATTAAGTGGGGTTTAAAAATATATTTTAAAATATGAATAAGGTGTACTTAATAACGTGGGGTTCTGGAGTTATCATTTAAAATTAAAAATTATATTCATTAACAAAATTATAAATTGTGCATATACAATAGAATTTAAGTATATAAAAAAAAAATTATTTTTTGTTGTGAACGAGGGTATCCAGACCAACTTGTGCGCACCTCAACTAATCTTCCAAGACCTTGAATAGTACACTCAAGAGGCTCTATCACCCCATTCAAACTTTCAGAAGTCACTCTATAAAATATATATATTTTTTATGATTGGGAGTGTCCGGACTAGCTTATGCATACCTTAATTAATCTCCCGAAAGTCTTGAAGTTGACGATCAAGTAAGTCTCTCAATGATCACCCTTATTAACATATGTGAAGACTCGAAATTAGGAACTTATGGAACCTATTTTTTGTTCTTTTACTTTTAGGTAACCCAATGATTAGTTAAAGGTCGGATTGACGTGGTTGTGAATGTGTTACTTGCTTCCAAAACTTGGTTTACAGAAAAGAGCTTGACGAAGAAATGTTTAAAAAGGAAAAGTATGCGTCAGCATCAGCTGTTTATTATTTGATTAACCAATAAACAAATGGATTGAAGCCACTAATCACAAATCCCCCCAAAATTCCTGCCTTAATGGGTGTGATGACAGTGGGACTATGAATAAGAATTGAGAAACAACACTAGAGCCTATCCATTGGAACAGCAGGCTGACTCAGCTCCCGACCCCATCATCCAGATCAAATCTGGATAAGCATTTCCAGTTTACAATCCATCTATATAAACTCACTCATCCCCTTCTCTTTTTAGTCATCTCAAAATCTCTCTTAATCCCTCAAGAATATCTGTGTCTTCAGTTCGATCAACTGCTAATGGCTATGACTGCTTCTGCTTCTTCTTTGTATGAGGTTCTAGGGATCTCAATGAGCGCAAGTGGGCACGAAATCAAGGCTGCGTATAGGAGGCTGGCCAGAATGTGTCACCCCGACGTGGTAGCCATGAACCAGAAGGAAATGTCTGCAACCGAGTTTATGAAAATCCATGCGGCTTATTCTACTTTATCCGACCCTAATAAAAGAGCCAACTACGATAGAGACCTCTTCCGGCGGAGACAGCCCATTGGTTTTTCTTCTGCTCTTTCTTCAGCCGCAATGGCGTCCATGTCTAGATTTTCTGGTGGGTACAAATACAATTCCAAGGGAAATTGGGAGACTGATCAGTGCTGGTAGATTAATCATTAATAAATGTAATTCTTGTAAAATGTTAATTAGGCTAACTCAATGCCATATTTTTTGTGCGGGCTTGTGTTAAAGAGTTGCAGAGATCTCCATGGACAATGTATTTTCAATTTTCATGTCCTTTAATTGGAAATATAGCTGGATTTGTATCATCTTTTTCTCTTCTTTATGAATGGATAAGCCTATGTGGGCGTTTAATTTAAGCTATCATAGTACAAAATACAACTCATCAAAGCAGAGAAATGTCGTTTTATCCGGCCATATAAGCTGTGTAAAGGGATATAATAATGTTCCGAAATGCTGTGTGTAAATCAGTTTTCAGCTATTCAAGCTATAAAGTTTACTTACTTCTTACTCATTTTCCGTTACGATTAGTTATTAAGTTTGTGTGAATTTAAGATTATTTAACACAATCCTCAATGTTAAGGTCACACGGGAGTTAAACAAAATCATCTGAAATCAAGATTATCTAAGAATGTGGTCGTCAAGAGATAGTCGACCCTAATATCTCGATTTATTTCCAATTTTAACTCACTCTTGTGCCGTCTAAAAGAAAAGATGAACGCATAATCGGATGAGCTAAATCGAAAGATTTTGTTTAAAACAGTTTTTGAATACAATTTTAAAATTAATATAATACACAAAACGAGTAGAAATCATTATAATAATTTTCTATAATTTTTAATCTGAAAACAGTTTTTTTTTTTTTTTTTTGAATATTTTTAGTTATATCTTAGCTTTAAAGGGAAAGGATTTTGCCCTGTTTGTACAAGTTGATTAAGGTAAGGCCCCTGCTGAACAAGTTGATTTCATGAGAGTTAATGCGGTGCACGTACGTTGAATATGGATACAGTACAATTACAAATAAACAAGTTTTGCAGAAGTCAGCAGCAACAACTGTCCTTTAAAAAATTCTAAACAAGGGGCAGAAACTAGAAATTTGTAACTACAATGGAAAAAATCCTGTGTGTTCTACTGATTTGAAAGGGCAAGTCAATTGAGGAACTCCACATTACTCAAGTTTCTTGTTTTCTTGCAGATCAACTGTATTGTTTGAGTTGTCAGATTCTTTAAGAAGAAGCAGCCACCGCCAGACTGAGAGTGGGGATTTTGTTGAATTAATTATACGGGTTAGTTGAATTCTTTAAGAACCGAAACATCATCAAGTCCATCGAAAGAAGAAAACAAAAACAAATCATTGATAGTTGATTGGACCTCAATGAATTTTGAATTTTCTATATATAAATTTGACGGTCCTCATGAAACTGGGTACCCTGATAATTACAGTGTATTATCAAATCAGTGTTGAAACTTGAAACAGATTGATGCGCTGTCAGGTGACACTTGTCGAATCAAAATCCGAAGGGAGATATACGTGTTAGCAAGGTGTTTGAAGAAATGCCACTAAGAAGATGACCTTTGGTCGACATACTAGCCAGCAATACTTTGTATCATCAAGGCAAATAAATAAAAAAAACAAAAACTTACTCTGAAATTCATTACTCTTTCTTGAGCTCTTTCATCGGACCGGTAGTTTGTTAGTTACAACAAGAGGCTTGAACATAAAAAGCAAAAAATTAAACCACCCTTGGGAGATTTTGTATGTATTTGTTTTATTATTTTGGATAGAATTTTGAGAATAATATTGGGTAGTTGAATAGGATAAGAATTATAGGTAAAATTTAACAACTTAGATTTGCTAATTTAACTAAATACCCTAATATATAAAAATTTTATAAAATGACAAAAACACTATCATCCACCCATAGTGCTAGATTTCGGTCACCACTGTCGGAATCTGGCAGGAAAATGGCGTTACAACGCAAACATGTCAGATTTGGCCAGTCGTGCGTTGATATAACCTTTTCTGACCAGATCTACGGCCAGATCTGGCCGTCGATGGTCGCGAAAGATCAAATTTGGCCGTCAGCGATGACCAAAGATATGGTCATTGTTAACCGTCAATGATGACCATTTATTTGGCCATCAGCTCTGATCAGAAAATGCCAGATCGATGAATTACCGATCAATTCTGGTTGTTTTTATGCAGTTGTGACAGATTCCGGCAACCACCGTTGGTGGTTGCCGGAATCTGGCAACTATGGGTGGGTGGGAGAGTTTTTGTTAATTTTTAAACTTTTTTTCCAGGGGTGTTTAATTAAATTAATAAACTTAAGGGGTCTAAAAATAATTAGAAAAATAGAATAGTATTTCCCAAATAATTAAACAAACATGTATTTTGGGAATAAGATTAGGAATATGATAGGGAATAATAAAGCAAATGCACTCTATGAGTTTAAAGATTCTGAATTCGAGTTTTCCTAAATACTAATAAGGGTGATTATTAATTATCGAGACTCTTACCCAGTCGATAGTTTTAGAATCAAAAGAGATTAGTTGAAGTGCTCACAAATTAGTCTGAACACTTCGACGATGATTAAAAAAAAAAAAAGTAAAAAATATGTGTCGCATAAATAGTCAAAATTGTTTCATGGGTTCTTTCTAGAATTAGAGGAATAGTTTTATGAATTTCATAAAGGTCAACTGATTATATAATATGTAAGTTACAAATTAAAAATTAGGGTTCAACTCTATTATGATAATTTAGTAGTTCATGTTGCCAAAAAAAAAAAAAAAAAAGTCTTGAAATTAGTGATGTCAAAGGTCTAACAAGTCCTGGTGATTAGTATACGTAATTTTTAGTTATTTTTCGTTGCTTCTTTTTAAAAATATCTTTGAATATTTTCCTCTAGAAGTTCTAAATAAAATAAACTAACAATTTTTCATATGAATTTAATTAAGTGGTATAGAGTATGACTTTTGTGAGATTAGATTAAAAATTTAATAATCAAATGGTAGAGTTGCATGGATTATCTTTTTTTTTTTATGCCTATGCTTATATTAAAACCGAATGGTTTTATTGCCCCCACAATCAACTGTAAAAGGGAACCCATTTTTTAAGAATTTTACAAGTGGACTTTATTTAAATATAAATATTTATTTTATAATCTTCATTGTTTTAAAACCCAGACCGGACCGCCCAGGAATCGGACCCTTATTCGGTCTGGGTACATTCTAAACTCGATTATAGTAGTTGGACCAGATTGACTCGAGGTTGAATCGATGGAACAATGTCAAATCGTCGATTCAATCGTTGGGTCAGAGAACTGGATTGGTGATGTTAGCATGACATAATAAAATTTTAAAATTTTAATGATTTTTCAAAATAACTCAATCCAAATCCAAAATTCAAATAACAATATAACATAAATAAAATAAATTGAAAATCCAAATCTAAAGATGTAACAATAAATAAAATAAATCCAAAATCTAAATCCAAATCCAAATAACAATATGTCATGCTGAAGTGGCCAGTTGGACTGACCGACCAAGGAACCAACTCTTTGACTGGGTCAAAGCTCAGTCCGAGTCTTACAACATTGATTTGCTCTCCACTATAATTTTTCTTCTTCTAGTTGTACAATTTTCGAAAAGAAATTAGAAGAACAACAATAAAACAATCTTTTAAAATAGACTCTAATTTAGAAATCAAGTTCTCCTATTTGATCCGGATGCCAAATTGTCTCTCTATAAAAACGTGTATAGATAATATAAATTAAATTAAAAGAAAAAAAAACTGAGAAGCTATTACAAACTTACAATTTCATATTATTGGTAGCATAATATATCTCTTTGTAAAATTCTTTTTAGTCTCAAAATATATCAACTTTATCGAAATAGGGTTTCATGAAAAATATAAAAAAAAATAGAATCTATGTACATTATTAGGGGTGTGTTCAAACTTCAAAGCATACCTGCTTTGATGGGGCCTGGCTAGACTTGGGACTGAAGTTGTGGATTGATAACCCAATAGTCCAGAAACTTTAAATTCAGGCTGACTGGGCCTTAGTCCCAGTCCAGTTTTTATAGTATGGTACAAGTATCAAATATAAACTTAAATGTGAAAGAATAAATGAGAAAAACCACAAGAAAAACAAAAAAAAATCTAAAAATCATGTTGTGTAACATACCTACACAGCATGTAGGGTTAGGGTTTAAGGTTTGTCTTGACGGTCAATAAGCTTTGCTCCCTTCGCTGACTTACTGAGTTTAAATTACTTTGGAGTCATCTACCTCATTTATGACTTATTTTAGAACATTAGGTTTATAGGGCGTTCAATGGACTTCGAGAATTAATCGAGATGCACGTAAGCTGGCCTAGACACCTTGATCGTAAAAAAAAAAAAAAAAAAGACACTACCATTCATAAATGTATAGATAAAAACTTTCAAGTGCTCAGATAACAACAATAAACACATCATACATTCACAAGAGAGACAGAACTAAATTTAATGTATACATGTAACATGTTTAAGCTTCCTTTAGGTGGCTACAGAATTTTACCCAAAAAAAATTCTATGCAAAACTCATTTATAGCATGTGTTTTTTTCTGCAGAATAGGCCTTTTGTTGGCATTGTAAAAGTCCAAACTTCTGAAGATTAGTTAAATTTTACAGCGTCGGTAGATTGAGACTTGCAGTAGATTAAATGAATGTATTTTGTTAATTTCCTCCAAGCAATGATAACTTAGCTAGCCATATTAGTAGCTTTAAGAAATGTGTTTTCTTATCAATAAATGATCAATCAATTCTTCTCAAAGTTGTGACTTTAATTAATCCACGTTTTGAACGAGCCAACACATGAAAACGAAGAGGAAATTTCCAGGACAGAGAGTAAAATAGCAGCAGCACCAATTTTGTCACTTCTGAAAGCCACTGTAGCAGAACATGTAGTTCTTGTACCTAAAATCTCAGTAAGCATTGCGTGATACTGATCATTCAAAAAAATAAAAAAACTGAAAGAACCCCGTTTTCCAGTGGGTACCACCGTTCAAAAATATGATCTCTGGTGTTATTGAAAGGTTAAGGGGAAGCATAAGTCATGTCATTAGTACAATTTCAAAGGTACAGTACTTGGTTGGACTCTTGTGATATGTAGAGTACATGAAGTGTATTCATCTTCACTCAATAATGGATTTATCTTTGAGTTGGCTTCATTTGGAATCTTCTCTGAACTTTCCATGGATGCCTGCGGAAAGCAAAGTCATGACGATTGATGGACGCTCAAGTCTGGAAATGACTGTGCAATTTGAGTTTCCATTTTCAATAATTCATCACTTCCTTTTTTTTCTTTTTTTTTTTCATTATTTCTGGTTCATGTGACCCGTGACTCAGTTGCTATGTTGGATTTTCTGCTGCCCACATGGCATATGTGACCCGTGACTCAGTTGCTATGTTGGATTTTCTGCTGCCCACATGGCATATGTAAGTGGGTACAGAATTATTTGGTCGGTGATAAAGAGAGGTTGTTTGAAAGATTTGTATTTTGTGTAATGTTATCGTCGGCAAAAATTTAAGCTTCTGACATGCAAGGAGCAAGCTTTTGCAATAAAATATGTTCCTATGACCATGTTGATGTTTGATTTTGACAACAATTATTTGCACGTGAGAAATGCTAAGCGGGCTTAGAAGTCACACGTTATTATGAAAGTATTGAGTTTAGTAAAGAATAAAGAACAATGTTTAAAGTAGTTCGGATGCTCAAAGGCGAATCCTACGTCCACTGATATTGTATTAATGAGAGTAAAGTCAAGTCGCGTTCAACGAGCTGAGTTACAGCTTAGAGAATACAAGAGAGAGAGAGAGCATGCTATTCCAGAGTGAAATTAGTCAATCTCGCAAATGAGAGAGAAGACCCCTATTTATAATGGGATGAATCAAGGTAATAATTACTAAATCTGCAAATGGGGTGAATATCGTGCAAATCCTTCTCTGTGTCCCATCACTCACCTGTCTGAGTGATTTACCTCGACTTGTGTAGGGATTGGATACGTGGACAATTCCTAACTATTCACTGACCTGACGTTCACCCACTGCACTGACAGAGGCATGCTACTCACGTCATCATGCGACGTGGCCATGTCTGAACGGTTGCGGAACCTTTCTAAGTTCTGACCACCCCATGCTGACAAGACTCTACGTCAACCCTACTTTTTTAGGTATAACAAAAGTCCCATAGTTTTTAAAGTTTAAGAATCGAACCTTGAGAACTTCACAATTATGCCTTGATTTGATACGCTCCAAATGACGCCTAATCGATCTGACCTGGCTGTAGGGTGGTCGCTAGACATTTCCCTATGGGTGACTTGAAATGGTCTCCTTCCGCAAGGTCTACGACCTGGGTCAGACCCTATTTAGTGCCATGTTGATGCGCCTCTTATCCCAACCGAAGTCCGTGACCTGGTTATACTTAGCGCATTTTTGCTGAAGGCAAGGAGTCACATTGCTTCGCAATTGACATGCGACGCAGAGTGTTATGTCCTAACGACTTCTTCAGATGTTAGTCGTTGCGCTTTGGTAGCTAATCCATTAATGAAATACCTTTTACCCTTACAAACGTGTCCTATGCGCAATAAGTGCCAGCCATGCGCATTAAATATAACCCATGCTGAAACGACATTCCTTATCAGAGCATTAAATGTGGATGAGAGCGCATTCAATGTGGAGGAGGGAAACGAGCCTTCGCTTGATTATTTCAACAGAGAGAAGCGACAATTTGATTTCTCAAAGCGTGATGGTTACTAATTCCCATTGATTGACGACACGTGGTCGCGATCAACGACGAGAGATGATTTCCATCCAAACGTCACTTGGCTTTGGGAAAACCAATCGCCTCTTCCTCCACAAAAAAATCCTAGGCTCACCTTAAGCAATGTCACAACACTCACTTTTTCAGAAAGAGCAAGAAGCTTCCATGAGACCAGATTTTCCATCCTTCAAATTGGTGCGCACTTGACGTTCACAGCAGGAAGTTCAATCCCCACACTCAAGAGGTAAGGAAGGTCCTTCCATTACTTCCCTTTTTCTGTTTTTTAGATAACCATGCGATAACAGTGGGCATTTAGGGTTTTTCTAGGATTTAAGGAAGGCAGTGTTTATCTTTTCTTCCACGTCATCATACAAAACTTTGTACAATGACTAAGTAATTCCTGCATGTCGCTCTTTTTTAGACCGTAGAAGAAATAGACCCTTCAGCGACTAGAACAGACAAGGGAACAAGCTCGCTAGTGTAGGACGCCCCATCGAGTCCCTCACAGGAAATCTTGTCAGTAGCCACAAGAGAGGAAATTCAAAAAGCGATCGACCAATACACAATTAGTGTATTTGTCTACCAGCATAGGACGTATACAGCTCGGAATCCGCTAGAGGGAATGGTTGCGATCTCTGAGATCATATTCAAATGTGGAGCATTGATTCCCTTTCATCATTTCATAAGGTTGATCTTTCATCACTTCGGGGTCGCACCTTTACAGTTGATGCCAAACGCGTATATGATAGCCATGGCTATGTATATTGTGTGCGACGAGAACGGTCTCGGCAAACTAACTGCGCTAGAGCTCGGTTGCTCGTATTACTTAAAGAAAAGCAAAGACAACAACTCTTTTTACCTCTTGGAGCGATCTACAATCGAGGGAGGATATACAGTTATCCTAGTAACGTTGGGGCGTATGAGATGAAATTTTTCTTTTTCCATTATGATGGCATTTGCCATTTTAGGGAGCCAAGTAGGTCTTTCTTTCTTTTACTTGGCGAATTTTCTTTCTTTTAATTTTTGCTAATGAACTCTTCCGTTTCTTCTCAGTAAACAAGACGACCAGGTTGTCGGCTCTCATTGACTTCAACAAAATAACTGCCTTCGGTCTTCTGCCCAAACAGAGTCGTGACACGGGGCTGCTTGTGACAACCGCCAACTTACGAAAATACGACTTTTTCAACCCCGAGGCGACCTTGGAATCTTTATCGAGTAAGTGTCTGTAACCTTAGCCAACCTTATTGTTTGCATGTAGCGAATTCTTTTGCTAATGATATTCGCATGTATCGACCATGCCACCCAAAGTGCCCAGGTCGCTGAGAGCTAAGGAGTTCACCTTTCCTCGGGTCGGTGTTACGAGACTAGCTGGGGTGGCCCCTAGTGGTTCCCCCGTTGGAAGGACGTCAGTGGGGGTGCTAACTCTGCCAGCTGGTGCTCCCCAGCCTGCGGCTGCTCATCCTAAGAAAAAGACTATGACCCAGAAATCCAAGAAGATGAAGTAGCTTCGAGTCAAGAAGTCAAAGTCTGAGCTGGAAGGCTTGGGCATTCAGACTGGGGGGTCGCAACCTTACCAGACCTTCCACTCGGGAGGACCCCCAAGGGTGCGACCAGCATTACACTTGCCCCTGAGGGTCCGCACAGGGGGCAAGGGGAGGTCGCGACTCTTGGGAGGAGAGCGGGCAAGGAACCAGTGGGCAAGACGCCACCTGCCGCGGGAACGGGCAAGCCTGTGCTGGATTCTATGGGACAACTCCTAGAGCACTTGCAGCCGGTGATGTTCACCCTGCTAGAGTGCCAGCTCGCAGAGGCTTTTGAGCAGTTCGTGGCCTTTAACCCCGTGAACCTGATGACCATGGTGTTTTAGCTGTAAAGCCAGGTAAGAGGGTTTATCCTCGTTGAGGACTTTCTTATATTTCCTTTACTTTTTTAATGAAAAGGAATTTAACCCCCTATTCCCTTCGCTATGCAGTCCCTACTCGCCATGCACCTGGCCCGGCAGAAGACTCAATTGGGAGCCGCTGAGGGGCTTATCAAGTTGAGAGAAGAGAATATGCGATTGAAACGGGACTTAGAAGCTGCACAGACAGAGATAAACCTATCCACCATTCAGACGAACCAATATCTGTCAGAGAGGAATGTTGCACTCCACATGATGGATTTTGAGAAGGTCGAGCTAGAGAAGAGGGGAGAGGAAGTTAAAGAGCCCCAAAGGACAGTGGCCATACTCATCAAGGAGGCTAGCGAGAAAGAGCAAGAGCTATGAGCGAACTTCGAGCAAGCCTTGCGAGCAGAGCAGGACAGAGCGTAGCTGTGGGAAACCTTCGAGAAGCATAGGTGGGTACTTGAGGCAGAACTCCAATTGTCCCAAGGATGTGTCGCTTCGTTAATCGAAGAGATGAAGCGACAAGAGTTGGAAATCGAGAGGAGAGCCGCCGACTGGTCGATCCAGTCCATCTATGCCCTGCGACCAAAGAATCCAAACATAGACCTTACCGACCTCCCGGATGACTATTAGAGGATCCTCGCTTCCATGGCGCAGGTTGATGACAAGGAGGAAGGTCAAAGGCCTGATCCAGAGGAGTATGTTTTGGAAGAACCGACGGTTGACCAAGTGGTTGGTGACAAGCACGGAGATACTGAGGTCACACCTTCGGGTCCTGGGAATGAAGGCTAGTGATGGTTTCTGCTTCTACTTTTCATTACTGTTTCTATGCTCGCAAATAATAAATAAAGAAATTATTTCCTTAATCATTCGTGAGTACTTATAATTTTTCATACATCACAAATATTATACATGTGGGCACAAGGTCGCTTTCTAACTATTTGTGATAGTATTTGTACAAATGATATATGCGAACAGAAATCCACATATGCGAGAAACAATATTACATAAGAGCTTATCTTATTTACAAGGCTTAAAAGAGCAAATCTTTACAAGGAATTTAGAAAATGAGTTAGGAATTACTGATAATAGGGGCAAAGATGTTCAACATTCCAAGCTCGCGGTACTTTGGAACCGTTGAGTCTTTTGAGGTGATAAGTCCTCGGTCGTATCACCTTAGCAACGCGGTATAGACCTTCCTAATTTGGCCCAAATAATCCCGCACTTGGTTCTCTTATATCGAGAAGGACTTCTTTCAAGACAAGGTCTTCGACCTGGAAGTCTCTTCTTTGTAACCTTAGAGTTGAAGAACCTTTTCGCGCGTTGTTGGTAGGCTACTATCCTCAACTGAGCCTTGTTGCAATTTTCTTCAACTAGATCCAGACTTCACGTATAAGCACTTCATTGTCTATTTCATTGAATAGGTCTCTTCAAAGTGAACCAGTCCCTACTTCCACTGGGATCATCGCCTCGCAGCCATATGCTAGCGAGAAGAGTATTTCTGAAGTAGAGGTTCTCGGAGTTGTCCTGTATGCCCATAGGATATCTGGGAGGTGGTCGGCCCAATTAGCCTTGGCAGCGCCAAGTTTGGCTTTCAAAGTATGTTTGATGGTCTTGTTGACAGCTTTAACTTGGCCATTTGCTTGCGGTCTTGAGACTAAGGCAAATTTTTTATGGATCCCCAGCTCATCGCAAAACTGCTTGAATTTCTCGTTGTCGAACTGTTTCCCGTTATCGGAGATGAGGGTATGAGGAATTCCATAACGACACACTATGTTTTTGAAGACGAAGTCCTTGAGCTTCTTGGTAATGATCGCGGCCAAGGGTTCGGGCTCAACCCACTTGGTGAAATAATCCACCACGACCACTGCATATTTGACCATTCCCCTTCCAACTTGTATGGGTCCAATAAGATCGATTCGTATATGGAGAATAGCCAGGGGCTGGTCATGGTTATCAGCTGGTAGGAAGGAGCTCGCGGTATGTTCACGAACAGCTGACACTTGTCACACCTTTTCACAAAGTTGAAGGTATCCTCTTGGAGTAGGGGCCAGTAATACCCTTGACAAACAACTTTGTTGGCGAGGGATCGCGCGACAGTGTGATTACCATAGATCCATTCGTGTATCTCTCTCATGATGTAGTTTGCTTCTTCATCGGTTACACATCGGAGAAAAGGGGCACTAAACCCTCGCTTGTACAATTGATCTCCTATAAGCGTGTAACAAGCAGCTCTAATTCACATGGTTCTTGCCTCGATCTTGTCGTTGGGCAAGGTTCCGTCTCGGAGATATTGAATAATTGGGGTCATCCAGGAAATTGACTCTGTCACATTCACGGCCTATTCGGGTGAGCTGATACTAGGTGTCTCTATAAACTGAATAGAAATACTTTATGGCACATCTGAGTCCAGCGACGAGGCTATCTTTGCCAAGGCATCTGCAACGGAATTACTGTCTCTGGGGATCTGCGTGATCGTGCAGTGCTTGAATGGCTCGAGCACGGCCTTAGCTTTCTTTAGATAACTGATCATGTTTTCTTCCTTGGCCTGATATTCCCCTAAGATCTTGTTAACAACCAGCATGGAGTCGCTATGAATGTTGATCGTGGTTGATCCCATTTCTTTTGCCAACCGCAGACCAGCGAGTAGAGCTTCATACTCAGCCTCGTTGTTGGTTTCTTTGAACCTGAATCAAATAATACCGTGGATACGAGTCCCTTCGAGACTAAGGAGGAGAAGGCTTGCCCCAACCTTTTACCTGTTTAAGGATCCATAGACATAGAGGCTCCAGGTTGATAGATTCTGAATGGTTTCCTAGGTGACTTCGCTGGCCTGTTGCTTGGATTCCTTAACCGATTGATATGAGAATTCCGAAATGAAATCAGCAATAGCATGCCCTTTAATGGTTGCTTTCAGTTTGTACAGCAGATCAATCTGACTTAGTTTCATAGCCCACTTGAGCAACTTACCCGAAACCTCTAGTTTCTGGAGGACTTGCTTGAGTGGATAGTTGGTCAACACATGGATTGTATAGGCATGGAAATAAGGTCGCAACTTCCTGGAGGCGATTAGCAGGGCATAAGCTAATCGCTCCATTTCTGGATATCGCATTTCAGTGTCCAGCAGACATCTGCTCACGTAATATACTAGCCATTGGACCCTTTCTTCTTCCTGAATTAGAGCTGCACTGACCATATACTAAGAGATGGACAAATACAAAAGAAGAATTTCCTGAGGGAGAGGCTTGGACAGAAGAGGTGGCTTTTCAAGGTGCTCTTTAATGCTCTAGAATGCTTGTTCGCACTCGAGAGTCCACTCGAACTTCTTGTTGGCCCTAAGTATATTAAAGAATAGCAAGCAGCGATTTGTTGCCTTTGATATAAAGCAACTGAGTGCGGCTATTTGTCCATTGGGACTCTGAACCTATTTTCAGTTGGTTGAGCTTTTCATATCAAGGAGAGCTTAGATCTTTTCGGGGTTGATTTATATTCCCCTCTGGTTAACCATATACCCCAAGAATTTTTCCGCGGATACTCCGAACGAAAACTTGAGAGGATTGAGCTTCATTTTTTACCTCCAGAGTATATCGAACATCTCAGCAAGATGTGCTATGTGATCTGAAGCGACATGCGATTTGACCAGCATGTCATCAATATAGATTTCCATTGATTTTCTTATCTGCTCGAAAAACATTCGGTTAAGCAGTCACGGTAAGTCGCCCCAGCGTTCTTTAGGCCGAAGGGCATAACCTTGTAGCAATACAACCCCCGATCTGTAATAAAGGAGGTATGCTCTTTGTCTGACGCCTACATCAGAATCTGATTGTATCCCGAGTAGGCATCCATAAAACTTAGTAGCTTGTGCCCGGAGGTGGCATCAACAAGCTGGTCGATTCTCGGCAAAGGAAAATTGTCTTTTGGACAAGCTTTGTTGAGGTTGGTGAAGTCAATACAGGTCCGCCATTTGCCGTTAGGCTTTTTTACCAAAACCAAGTTGGTAACCGATCTCGGATAGAGTGCCTTCCAGATGGATCCATTTAGGAGGAGATTATCTACCTTAACTTTCAAGGTAGCATATTGCTTTAGATCTATTGCTCTTCTCTTTCAGCGGACCGGTCTGACCTCACTATCGATATTCAGGGCATGACATATGATATTTGGGCTGATCCTGACTATGTCGGCATGAGTCCATGCGAACACGTCAATATTTACCCTAAGGATGCTGGTCAGGTCGCTAGCGAGTTGGGGGTTGAGATTACTTCCAATTCTCAACACTCGGCTCAGCTCGTTCTGATCAACCGATACTTCATATAGGTCCTTAACCAGCCCACTGCAAGGGAATTCTTGGATACGAGGATCCATATTATCCTCGGCTAGGCTAGGCCATGGCTCGATCTTGCTGATCACCATTGCTTGTTCAGGGATGCCAATTGGAGTTCATTTTCCCTTGCACGCCATATGCACTACCCTTACATAGTAGTCATGAGATGCGCATTGAGATCCGCTTATTTCCCCTATCCCCGTCGGGGTGGGGAACTTCATCTTTAGATGGTAGATTGAGGTGACTGCTTTGAAGTTTCTTAGTAGAGGTCGTCCTAGAATGCCATTGAAAGCGGATGGACAATCCATTACTAGGAACTCAGTCATTTTTGTCATTTTGTCGGTATCACCCAACGTGACCGGGAGGTGAAACCATATAGAGGGATGGAAGCAGACTTCAGATCGGCCTCATCCAGTTTCATCCTTTCGAAAGCTCGCTGGAACAAGATGTTCACGACACTCCCATTGTCCACTAACATTCTGTGGACTTCACACCGCCCTATTTTAGGGGTGATGATGAGAGCATTGTCGTGGGGATGATGCAATCGTATTGTGTTTTTCTCAGAGAAGGTAATTTCCTCTTCTCTACAAACCTTTGCTGGTTGTGGCGTCATGCTCATCATACTTATGGGGTCATGACGGGCTGCACAAGCATACCTTTCATGGGCACCTCGTGAATTCACTGCGAGATGTGGTCTCCCAAAGATGATCCTTACACTGTAGAGACATTTGCGACCACAACACTTCTTTCGCGGTTCCTCTTGATTTTTCTCCCGAACGGGAGCAGAGTCATTGACATACTCTTTGAAGTGCCCCTGCTTAATGAGGTCCTCAATTGCTTGCTTGAGGGCCCGACACTCATCGGTGTGGTGCCCATTATCCTGATGATAGCGACAATACTTTTTATTATTCCTGGTTGAAGAAGGATTTTTCATGGGCTCGAGTCTCCGAGCAAATCTGTCTCCTCTGACTTATCCATAACAGTCAACACTGAGGCATTCAAATAGGTGTATTGACTCTTATTGCGATCGCGACGAGGAATTGGGTGTAGGATTTCTTAGGCTCTTATTGCTGCTTCTTTCCTTTTCGCTGATCGTCATTAGCCCATCTGTGATCAGCCCTCCTGTTCTCCCCCTGATCAAGAGCACTGCCCGAAGGACCGGGGTCGTGGCAGTTGAGCGCAGCCACGAAGTTTTCAATGTGGAGGTACTTGTCTGTAAGGTTGTAGAAGCGGGTGAGGGAAACATCATCCTCAGACTGCAGCTCCTTCCACAAGTCTGTTTGTGGGCAAACTCCCGTGATAATGAGAGTCCGAACGGACTCTTCGGGAGTGTGAGCTACCTTGTGGAGCTCCTTGTGGAACCTATCAATATAAGATTGGAGGGGCTCATCCCTTTTTTGCCTTATGTTGCTCGGGTAGCTTAACGGCATTGAGAACTTCCTGTTCACCTGGAAGTATCTAAAAAATGTCGATCTCATTTGAGGCCACAAGCTGACTAATCCCGCTGAGAGTGACCTGAACCATCGCTTGGCATGGGAGGTAAGGGTTACCACTAAGCAATGACATTTTGCCAAGTCAGAGACTTGGTAGAGTTCCATGAGGTCATTGAACTCGTATAGATGATCATACAGATCGGAATTCCCATCGAATGCTCGCATGTCAGGTATTCTGAATCTTGACGAGAGGGGAGCAGTTAACACTGTCGGAGAAAAGAGAGATGCCTCCATGACCTGCCCTTGCTCATTTCGCTGAGCCTTAAGCTGATCCAGAACTTATAGCTCCTCAATTTGAGGCAGTGGAGCTATCTGGGGATCACTTTCCACAACGTGGGTTCGACTCTCACGGTTGCGTTTGAGGAAGGACTACAAGTTGGATTCCTCCTCTCCTCGGCCGGCAGTTCCGACCAATCTCGACACACACTGGTTGGAGTCGTGTGATGACATTGAGTTATTTGGGGAACCTTCTTGACCTCCGCGGTGGTATGAACTAACCCGCGGACGATGGGAATCTCCAGCACGAGGACGATCAAAGTTGTCATTTTAGCGATAATGGGAATCTCCCTGCCTTGCACTTTTCTGGGAGTGCTTGTGCGACGTGGCATGGGACCGCTTAGGCCGCGACATGTCATCGAGTTGCAATGCCATGGGTATTTTACCTAGGGTACGATTGGTGTTCGCTGGTCCCTCGGAGCCTTTGGGTCCGTTGTGCGCCACTTGCTTTCCATTTCTTTGAAACGCCGTAGTGCACGCAGTATGAGCTTTTGCCCTTTTCTTGCAGGTGTTTTCGGCGGTGGCACTGCATTATTTGATTCAGGTGGCATGACCTGATCCAATCGATCTATCATTTGGCTGACTGTTCGGAGAGTATTGTTGAACCTCTCTAGGTAACTCATGACGGCTAGATCAAGCCATGAGCTTGAAGGGATATCCCCCATGATATTTTGCTGAGCTGGGGGCACTTCGGGAGAAGTGTCCTCCTATACCTGGGGGATCTCTTCATTGCCATAATTGGTTCGCTCAGATTCGAAGCCGCGAGCCATTTACTATAGTGGGACCGATTAGTCAGAGATTCTCCATATGAAGAACAGGTACTAAATAAGGCCCTCCTTCTAGCGCCATACTGTTGATGCTTGATTTTGACACCAACTATTCACACGTGAGAAATGCTAAACGGGCTTAGAAGTCACACGTGATTATGGAAGTATTGAGTTTAGTAAAGAATGAAGAACAGTGTTTAAAGTGGTTCGGATGCTCAAAGGCGAATCCTATGACCACTGATATTGTATTAATGATTGTAAAGTCAGGTCGCGTTTAGCGGGCTGAGTTACAGCTTAGAGAATACAAGAGAGAGAAAGCATGCTATTCCAGAGTGAAATTAGCCAATCCTGTAAATGAGAGAGAATGCCCCTATTTATGGTGGGATGAATCAAGGTAATGATTACTAAATCTGCAAGTGGGGTAGATACCGTGCAAATCCTTATCTGCGTCTCATTGCTCACCTGCCCGAGTGATTTACCTCGACTTGTGCAGGGATTGGATACGTGGACGATTCCTAACCATTCGCTGACCTGGTGTTCACTCACTGCATTGACAGGGGTATGCTACTCACGTCATCATGCGACGTGGCTGCATCTGAACGGTTGCGGAACCTTCTTAAGTTCTTACCACCCCATGCTGACAAGACTCTACGTCAACCCTACTTTTTCAGGCATAACAGACCATAACATAAATTGCCCAGAAAGGAAAAATTAAGTGGTTAGTTCTTTTTTATTGCTTTGCAAAATTGTTTTTTCTGTTTTCATTTTGGTAGAAATGTGTTTGTTTTTATCACAATATCAGCAAGAAAAGACGGTTCGGCTTGAACCCATCAAAATTCAAGAGGATTGTTGTTTAATCTTTGCTAGTATTATGGTTTTAGAAGAAAAAAAAAATTGTGATATTGCATATGTTTGGCTTAAACTAGTATGTCCCTGCTTGGCTCTAAAAGATTGTTGAATTTTGGACATATTCATTTATGACATTTTAACCACTCTAAAAGAAAATTATATTCATTTATGAAGCACAAGCTTCCTTTTTCTTATGTTGCAGAAACAGATGTTCAGTCTGAGGGATTTTCGTGACCTTTTTTTTTTTTTTTTGTGACTATAGTTATCTGGAAAGTCTGTATGCACCTCAACTAATTTCTTAAGACTTTGAAGTTGGTAACCGGATAAATCTCTCAATGATCACCCTTATTAGCAGCACAGGTGAATTAAACTTAAAGCCTCTTAAATAATATACTCAAGAGTCTTAATTGACCGCTCTTGTCAACTAACTATTATGAATGATTGATCAAGCATTCATCTAACTTGATCAAAGACTCCTTCCATGGAATATTTAATAATCATGTGGAAGAGTTGATAAAACATGAGAGATTAGTATAACATTCCGGACTAGCCAAAAATGTGAGATGTGATTAACTCCTCGCCTTATGTACTTCATGTCTTAATGAGGTCGTGTCTTATTGTATCATCGGGTCGTAAACCCATTTGGATACCTTTTGTAACAATCCAAAAGTGAGTTAAAACTCTAATTTATCGGCGATGGAAGATGTATGCAGTTCATACTTAGAATGCAACTTCTAAGCCTTTCAGCACAAATAATAGAATTCTAAACTCTAAGTAAGCTTCAGGATGGTCATAATCCTGCTGATGTGACTTAACTCTTAAGTGTGCTTGAACAGTATGTGGCTACAGGCTTCATGAAGGACACAGCATAAAGAATTTACAAGATACAATGCTTCAAATTAATTTTATGGCCCAGTTAATTTAAGGGTTTGAAGGTACATTGTCCTTAGTAATAAGGAAGTAACATGATAAGGTCATTATCGTTGAGATAAAAAAAATTTGGCGGTCCTAATAATAGGGAAGTAACATGATAAGGTCATTATCGTTGAGATAAAAAATTTTTGGCGGTCCTAATCCCATCCATTGACACATGGTGGTTCATTTAATTTATCAATAAGGAATCAATTCCTCACTATTGATGTCGCAGTTCATCACATGATCTCCCCTATTACTTATACCTTTCTACTGCGATGACTAGACATGATCACATGAAAATGTTAGTTCAACTGGGAGCATGAGAATGATAATACATTCAGGGAAGGTGCTTAAACTATTGCCTGTCCATTTAAAGGGTAATTTCAAGAGCCATCATGTTTTGTTATGATAACTGAAGTTGAAGTTAACGACCTTGTTGACAAAACTTTGGATATATTTGATTACCCGAACTGCATATATCATCTTTTCCCCTGTGATATCAGGGCCATAGCATGCAATAATTCTGAGTCTGAGGAGAAACAATCGCTGTTGCAGGCTGTACTGTTCCAAACCTTCATCTAGGATTGCAGGATTAAGCCAGTTGTTTCATTTTCTTGTGTGATTTGGAAAGAAAGAAAGAGAGGGCTCGAACTAGTTTTTAAGATATAGGTTTTCTCAAGTCTCAACTATAGGCGCTTGTGTGAAACTGGAGTGTATGTACTAAACCTGCAGTTTTTGCTTACCAAATGAGCTGCCTTGAATTCTTAAGGGGCCAAGGCCAACTACGTGTGTAAGTATCTATGTTTCAACAACCATGATAGCCCAAGTGACAATATCAACAACTAAACACATTTACATGGAAATTTTTAATGTCCTTTCTACCAAATGTGAGGCAAAGAAAAGACAACAGAAAAAACAAAAAAACAGCAAGCAGATTTCGGAACAAATTTTATTGTTGACTGTTGTTTTCATTAATGCCTTTCAGATAAGCTGTTAGGGCGTCTGGTTGGGGGTTACTTGGGATTATCTATCAGGATTAAGTTATCTTATATTACTTGATTATCATATTTAGTTGTTAAATAATATAAGACATCGGTAATTTTCAAATACCAATAGTGGTTACTATTGGTAGTATTTGAGATAATCTGATTATCTCTATTTTCTTAGGTATTCTAAGATTACTAGGGTTATTTTTTTATTACAATTTTATCCCTTATTAATAAAATTGTAAGACAATAATGCCCTTATTTTTAAATTTATTTACATAAATATGTCTTTTACTATTTCACCCCAATTAATTAACTTTTTGGATTACCCTTGAATTCAAAACAAATTGCAGCCCACCTAAGCCACCACCCCCACCCACCTACCGTAGGCAACTGTCGAAATGGCGCACGAAACGTCGAAAATGGCCGTCGTGAACCAATATTGCCATTTCTAGCCAGAAATGGCCATAGGGCGCATGGAGGCCATTTCCTGCCTTCTGTGCACCGTTAGATTGCCGGCGGGTGGCAGTGGCTGGGTTAGTGGGGGTGTTTTGTTAATTTTTCAAACTTTTACTATGTGGTTGTTTTTGTTAAGTTTCTAAATTTTTTTTTTGGGGGGGGGGGGGGATAATAATCCAAATAATAATAAATATTAAAAAATAATATAATAATAATATTTAGTTAGAGGACAATTCAATAATTTAATAACATACCCATCAATTTATTTCTCCCAACCAAACATATTAATATAGAGTAATACTACACTTACAAAAATCTCCACACAAAGTGATGTGGCAAAAAATGAATAGAAGAGTGAATTTAATGAGTTTAACTTTTTGTTTTACTCTTCTATTCATTTTTTGTCACCTCACTTTGTATGGAAATCTTTGTAAGATTTCTTTATAAGTATAGTATTATTGATTAATCTTCAAGGTAATCTAACTTTTCAGTAATCAAACATTCCTAATAATCTAACCTTCCCTAAACCACATGCCCCTTAGTGTTATATATATTTTCTCAATAATCATGCAACTCTTAGTGGTCCAGTAGTTTAGGCTTTAAATCCTTTCTTATGCTCAATTTTCTTTTGAGAATGTCCATTAGTTGAGTCTTGTTTTTGCACATTGAAGTGACAGATTCTTAATGTTGCTTATCTTTTGTGGTCCCCTCAAAAATCTACTTTTTTTTTTCCTGGAATTAGTCACAATCCAAACCACCAACAGTTTTACTTCAATTTACAAGTAGGAGATATAGATACAATTATTGAGTGTTACAAGCAACAACAGAAGCATAAGCAAATTTCTGGTAATGTTTTCTGTGCATTTGAAGAAACTAATATGTGGTCACAATTTTCAAACCCCTCGTCGCAATCGAGACCCGTTGATTATGAGAATATCCAAAGATTAAACATAGAATGAGTCTTGAGTTGGACTCTGGAATTTTAGGTAATTAAGAGTAAAGCTTAAGCATGTAAGATAACCCATTGTCAAATCCATTGCTAGCCAACATTTTATGCTTTATTCCTTGAAATATTTATCATGACATTTCACCTAAAATATTCAATGCCCATATACATATCCGAGTGGCATTCCAAGACAAAATTCTTTTAAATAATGGCCCTCCTAATTGTTCTTTACCTTATCAATTTTTGACTGCTTTGAACGTAATGATAAAGATAAGCCAAGAGAAAGGCCGTATATAAATGGAATTAGTTGGCAAGTGTAAGCCAATCGCTAACTCAAGGCGATTGGGGCTTTTTTGAAGCTTTTCTTGTAATAGAAATGCTCTTGATTTTTGGACCAAACATTTCACTTCCTATATATAACATAAAGAAGAATGGTGGTCATCTTCTACATGAAAGTTGCAGAAAATCTCGTTGCACCGTTGAAGTCTTACAAAACTAATCTTCTCCTCTTTCTCTCTCATTTCACTGCCGGAGCCGCCACCCATACCACCACCACCGCAGCACCTTTACACACCAGCAAAGTCAATTCAAATCCGGTATGGTCCCCTTAAACACCAAAAGTTTTGCCTCCTAAGTCAACAGACGTAAATCATCATTTGCAGCAAAACCCGTCTTTCTTTTTGGTTTATCATTTCATCTTAGTCCGCATTAGGCCATGGCGGACCTTGTAAAAGAATTGGCCGTGCCAATTCAGTTAGCAGACTTTATTGTGAAGGCAGCAGATGAGGCATATTCCTTTAAACAAGAATGTCAAGAGCTAAAGAGCAAGGCCGAGAAACTCGCGGCCCTTTTACGCCAAGTTGCACGTACAAGCAATGTGCCTTACCAGCGTCCAACATTGAGAATTGCTCATGAAACGGAACAAGTTCTTGATAAAACCTTAACTTTAGTTGTAAAGTGCCGGGGAAATGGAATCGTGAAAAGAGTTTTCACTATTATCCCAGCTGCAGCATTCAAAAAATCATCAATGCAGCTTGAGAATTGTTTAGGAGACGTGTCATGGCTATTGAGAGTATCAGCATCGGGAGAAGATCATGATGATGAATATCTTGGTCTCCCTCCAATTGCAGCCAATGAACCAATCTTGTGTCTCATATGGGAACAAATTTCCATTCTTTATACGGGTTCCTTCGAAGAAAAATCTGATGGTGCCGCTTCATTGGTTTCGCTGGCTCGCGACAATGATCGTTACGGGAAGTTGATTATAGAGGAAGGTGGAGTCCCTCCTTTATTGAAACTAGCTAAAGAAGGAGAAAGAGAGGGTCAAGAGAATGCTGCAAGGGCAATAGGCTTGTTGGGACGCGACGCTGAAAGCGTCGAACAGATTGTGAATGCTGGTGTGTGCGCAGTGTTTGCGAAAATCCTCAAAGACGGTCACATGAAGGTTCAATCTGTGGTGGCTTGGGCGGTGTCGGAATTGGTTGGAAATCACCGAAAATGTCAAGAACATTTTGCGCAGAACAATATTGTTCGATTTCTTGTTAGTCATCTTGCGTTTGAAACTGTTCAAGAACATAGTAAGTACACAATTTCAACACATAAACAACCCATGTCATCGATTCATTCAGTTTTGGTAGCTAGTAATACTACCAAGGATCCGAACAATGAGAAAAATCAGACGACGGCACAATATAGCGAAGAAAATTTTACCAAAGTAGCTCATCCTATGGGGAACCAAGCTCCTAGTTCAATGTCCAATTTGGTTAGCGACGTGACTCAGAGTCGCAAACTTCCTAACAATTCCAAATCAACCCAACAACAACAAAGGCATCCAACAAATCAACACCAGCAAGCTAATGATGGCAGGAGATATAACAACAACACAAAGCAGCACAATCATCAACACCAAGGGCAAGTTTCATTAGCGGTGAGTAGTATTCATAAAGGGAGAGAAAGCGAAAGCCCTGCTCTTAAAGCGGAGATGAAGGCAATGGCTGCAAGAGCCCTTTGGCAGCTCTCAAAGGAAAGTCTTACCATATGCCGTAACTTAACAGAATCAAGAGCCCTTTTATGTTTTGCAGTGTTGTTAGAGAAAGGTCATGAAGATGTTCAATCATATTCAGCTATGGCTTTGGTCGAAATCACGGCAGTAGCTGAAAAAAATGCCGAGTTGAGACGCTCAGCTTTCAAGCCCACCTCTCCAGCTGCCAAAGCTGTTGTTGAACAGTTGTTGCACGTAATAGAAAGGGCCGATTCAGACCTCCTGATACCTTGCATCAAGTGTATTGGGAACCTTGCGAGGACTTTTCGAGCGACGGAGACAAGGTTTATCAGACCATTGGTGAAGCTGCTTGATGAAAGTGAACCTGAGGTTGCAATGGAGGCCATAATTGCGCTTAACAAGTTTGCAACAACTCAGAATTTCCTCTGTGATGTTCACTCGAAAGCCATTATCAGTGCAGGAGGCACCAAACATTTGATTCAACACGTTTACTTTGGAGAACAAATGATTCAAATTCCTGCATTGATGCTCCTATGCTATGTTGCAATGAACGTTCCTGATAGCGAGACACTTGCAGAAGAAGAGGTGCTAATAGTACTTGAGTGGTCGTTAAAGCAGGCACATTTGACTGCAGAACCCTCACTTGAATCTCTATTACCAGAAGCAAATAGTCGGCTGAAACTCTACCAATCCAGGGGAACAAGAGGGTTCCATTAAATATGCCATGTAAAACATCATTAAGATTCATACATACAATTTTTGTATTGTTAATTTGTTTTCTCCACTCCCTTAAAAATGTATATAAATTAGTATTGTTGTGACCACAACCACAAGTGCCTCTAGTAACTCTGCCTTCTTGCATTATTTAAAAGTTCTAACCTGGTCTGTTAATGCTTCAGCTTATTGTCCAACTACTAGTTTGTCAATCTGAAAAGCACATTTTCAGCAATTAAATATTCCTTCTCTGAATATATTCATTGTATATTTGTATGGAATCCAGCCGCGGATCCAAGCAGGCACAAGTTTACTTAACTGAACTCTGAATCAATTCATCAGGAATAGTAGAGTAGCCGAATTTTGAGCATGATTTCTTCTTGTTTCTTTACGTAGATGAGGGTCATTCTAGATGCTAATTGTCCATGTAACTAAAAATAAACCATTTCATTCATTAATTTCATGCTGGTTGCTTATGAGAAGAAGTCGATTCCTCTTTCAGTTTAAAGGGATTAATTGTATTTTAAGATTATACCCAATAATAAAGAAGAAGTACTGAAAAGCATGGTTGTTAGAATCCTACGATACGCGATACGTATCTTATGATATGATTCGATACGGGTCGCCAACGATATGTATCAGAGAGTGTATCATAAACCTTTCGATACATTGATATGTATCCTACGATACGATATGTATCTGTTTGTATCCTTAAAAATATCGATACAAATCGAAACGACTTTATTAATATAGGTCAAATGTCCAAAAAAAATTCCAGGTTGAATCCAGGTCACCCAACCCGATTAACTAAAACGTGCCCAAATTTATCCATTTTGCATAGAGAAAGTGAAAAGAAAGATGTGTTGCTCATTTTGCATGATAATAATAACACAAGTGGAATTATAGATATTAATATTGATTTTGGAAATGGCATGAATGGTTGAGAGGAAATTATATAGATTATTAATTTTGTGATTAATTTTGATTATGTAATATCATAATTTAAAGTCAATAATACCACAAAATTTGTTAATTAATTATGGGGATGATATTAATTTTTAAATTTTTTAAATTATTTTATTAATTTTTTTGAAAAAGGCGTATCCTACTATATGTGACACAAGATTCAAAAATTTAGATTTTCGATATACGATACAATGCACAATTTGACAACCATGCTAAAAAAGATTGATGGGAGGAAATTAGGAAGAGTAATACTACACCAATAAGCTTCTCTCACAAACTTTATCTTGCAACTCTGACGTATGAGCTCGCAATTAGTCAGTTTGCAATTAATTATTAGGACCCATATGAGACTCATTGTGAACTGACCAATTGCGAGCTGTCACATCAGAGTTTTGAGAGAAAGTTTGTGAAAGAAAGTTGTTGGTATAGTATTATTCAATTAGGATCGAGTAAATCTGATATAGACTTTTGGTTAGCCTGATCCGGAATTCAGATTGCAGGGCCCAATGTAGATTTAACCAAAGGCTAACCTGATGTTGTGGGCCTAAAATGGGCCAACGCCTTCTCAAAATAGTGCTCTTAATAGAATTCCAATTTCATTGATAATATACCAATCTTGGCTCTGCTAGCTGCAGGAAGATGCTTTTGCAAAACCACAATTTCATAATCATCACGGATTTAAAAAAATAATTCTTTTGAGAGGGTTCCAGTTCCCGGAAATGGAAATAAAAATGGAATCTGTTTCCACTTTCCATTTGAGCTGTGGGGGCAAGCACAGCACACACACACACACACAGAGTATTGCACTTACTAATCGAAGATGATGAAAGTTATATGACCATAACAAGAAAGTTTTCCCAGGGAGAAAAGGGCAGGTAAATCGACAACTTCTGTAAAAGAATCTTTACTGAAATGATGTGTTGACTGCTCAGTTTAGCTTTGATCCAAACAACTCATTTAAAACAATTTTTTCTTTCTCTGCTGTATATTTAATTCAAACCTTAGCTTTTTTTTTTTTTTTTTATTTAATGAGCGGTGTTGTCTAGCCAACTTACAAGAACTTTAATTTATCAGGATTTTAGAATTATTGACCGAATAGAAGCTATTATTATGAGTATTCAAAAGAACCGATTAAAACTGGAACCGATGGTTATTCGAGGTTTGATTTCGATTCCTACCCAGAATCAGTTGTCAACGGGTAGGTTTCGGTTCCAAATTTTTAGAACCATTACTGTGCGGTTCTGATTCTTATAGTTAGGAACTGAAACCGGGAACCGAGACTAATATAAAATAAAATAAAAGAGTAGGGGTTTAATAAAAACTTTTGTATAAAAAGTAACGTGAATACATTTATATTTATATTTCATAACATTTAAAATAAGTTGGTTTGACTTTTGAGAATTTATCTTTACAAAGTAATAGACTTTGTAATTTTGATTTTATAATTTGTAATTTTATTTTTGTTAACAAGTTCCAAATGGGGGGTATTTGTAAGTTTTTAAGGGTTTTTTTGCTGTTTTAAAAACTTTTGGAGGGTCATGAATTTTACAGGGTACCCAGAACCGGAACCGGAACTGTTTCGGTTCCTATTCCGATTCCAAATTTCAAGGAACCGTCAATTCCGGTTCCTTAAAAAAATGCAGGGTACCCGAAATCGAACACCCCTAACTTTTACCCCTATTAGCAACGAAAAAGGGACTTAAACTCAGGACCTCTTGAGTAATACACTTAAGAGTCCTTGTTGAACCACTCAACTACCCAGACGTAATTCAAAACCTTCTTCATCGCCTCATTTATAAACTGGGGTTAGGGCTGTGCAAAATTATCCGCTACCCAAACCGAACAAGTTAACCGAACCGAATTTTTTGGGTACCTAAAAAAGTCGGTTCGGTTTCAAATAGTAATTCATGAGATACCCAAATTTTCGGTTCGGGTATTATTAAAAATACAACCGGGTACTCGATACCCGATAGTAAAACAATTTTTCCTTTTTTGTTTGACTCATAACAAAAGCCCCAAATTAATCTAACCCTAAAACGCAAATTTCTCTCCAGTTCACTTCTTCTTCTTCAATTCTTCTTGCAGGTTCTGTCTTTGCTCTTTTGTGTGGGCAACAAATATTGTATATTGTTGTTTCTAATAGTCTTGTTGTTGCTTTTGTAAAGGTTTTGATGTTTTATAAAGTGTGACTCTGTGTTATGTTGAGTCAAGTTGAGTTAAAAAGAAATGAGTTCAATTAGTGATGTTGTCTCATGCATGTGGGTTTACTTACTGGATATTAAGATTAAGTTTTTCTTGGTCTTGAATTTTATTAAGATCTAGAAGAAAAGACGATGAAAAAGAGAGAGAAAATTAGTGAAGGAGAAGAAATGGAGAAGACGAAAAAGAATGAGAAAAGCAAAGGGAGAAGAAGAAGAGAAAGAAAAGGGTCGGTGGAAAAATTAGATGATGAAAGAGAAATGCTCAAATGGAGGAGAATAAAACGAAGAAGAAACAAAAGATTGGAGAAGGAAAAATGAAATTTACATTCTACCCTTTAAAAGTTTAATTAATTATTAACCATTTAAAATTGGGGTTATAAACCGGGTAACCGAAATCAATCCGAATATTCAGGTATCTGGATTTCTAGGTACCCTAAAAACTGGTTCGTTTTTTGGTACCCAATTAAAATGGCAAACCAGATCGGATACCCTGTTTTGCATAGCTCTAGATCGAGTAATGGAGAAAATATATCTAATTAACTTTATCTTCATATTTTTCATTTATTTACCATCATTATCATACTTGTATATTGTTGCAACCATATCTTAGCTATTGATTGAATCAGGGTCCAATTTGCTGCTAGATTTAGGGTTTATTTTATATTAATCTTTGAAAAAGAAAAAAAAAAAAAGTAATAAGCGAATTTATTAGTGTCACCTTTAAGGTTTGTCACAAAAACCTTTTTCTCCTCAGTTTTGAGAAAGTAACACTACTACCCTAAATGGCGTTAATGATTCAAGTGGTAGAAAAGACATTCGGAATAAATGTTGATATTTTTAGTAAAACAAAAATTCTTGTTTTGGTTACTAGTCACATTTATTCAGAAAGTATTTTTTTTATCCTTTGTACAATTACATTTAATTGATAAAACCTCTATTTGGGATGTCAAAAACAGAAGTGAGAAAATTGACAGCATAAGGGGGGTAAAGTGTTAGTTTTGTATGTTGGAGGGGGTATACAATTTTTATATGTTCGTATTATTTGAAAGNGTCCTTTAAAAGTTTAATTAAGTATTTAAACATTTAAAATTCGGGTTATAAACGAGATAACCGAAAATCAACCCGAATATTTGAGTACCCTAAAAACCTGAATATTTGGGTATCTGATTAAAATGGCAAAATCGGTTCGGGTACTCGGTTTTACACAGCCCTACTTGGAGGAAGATTTGGAGCTGAAAACTTCTGCGTTCCCCTTTTGTTGAAAAAGTGAAAAATGTCCACAAAAGTAACACAATTCTGGCGCCTACCACCACCCCTACCACCAACCAACCAGCACCCCCGGCAGTAGACAACTAGTCGATGGTACTAGAGCAGACCCGCCTGAGTCGATCTATTCTTTGGAGTTCCCACCGCTGGCAATGTAGTGTTAGTCGCAGAGGCACCAAAACAGCACAATTGATGGGAAGAGATGGCAATAGAGAGGTAGCTGTGTCGGTGGTGGCGGTGGTAGAGATGGCCGGAAGAAATCACGTGTAAATTCTTTTAATTTATGAACACGAGGTTAATAATCGACTATTTCAATGCTCACGTTGAATTTGTTGAAATGAAGAAGAAGCTTGTAGACCCCAGTTTTGAGGTAAAACAAAGGGCTTCCTTGAGGAATATTCAAGTTCAATGAGACAATACATTGTCGTTTATTGTGGGAGAAAAAGATAATAATAAAATTTGGTTGGGCTTCCTGTCCGCCCCAATGGCAACTGGGTTACTATCCAACTGATTTCTCGAAACTTCAAATAATGAGTCTGAGTTGAACTGAATAAAGGTTCAATATTGTTGATGCATGATTTTGACACCAACTAAATGCACGTGGGAAATGCTGAGCTAACTCAGAATACACACATGTACGGGGGTATTGAACTAATAGAAGATGAAGAAAATCTTTAAAGTGGTTCGAATGCTTAAATAAGCGAATCCTACGTCTACTAGTATCGTAATAATATATGAAATCAGGTCGCGTTCAGTGAGCTGATTTACAAGAGATTACAAGAGAGAGTATATATGCTATTCTAGAGAGAAATTCGCAAATCCCACAAACGTTAGAGGAACTCTCTATTTATAGTGGGATGAGTTGAGGTAATGATTACTAAATCATGGAGTGGGTCAGATTGTCGTGCAAATCCTTTCTTGCGTCCCGTTATTCACCTGCTTAAGTGATTTACTCAACTCTTATAGGGATTGGATATGTGGATCGCCTCCAGCCTTTCACCAGCCTAGCGCACACCTACTGCACTGGTAGGAGCATGCCGCTTGAGTCAGCGTGCGATGTGGCTACGTCTGAATGGCTGTTGGACTTACCTAACTCTGACTACTTACGCTGACAAGACTCTACGTCAGCCCTACTTTTCCAGGCATAACAGAAGTCCCCTAGTTTTTAAGGTTTGAGAACCGAATCTTAGAAACTACATATTATGCCTTGATTTGATGCGTTTGATGAGATACTAGTCGATTCGACTTGGCTGCAAAGAGGTCGAAGAAACATTTCCATGTAGGCAACCTGACATGGCTTACTCTTTAGGGTCAGCGACCTATTCTTAGACCATGTTCAGTGATATAACGATGACTGGTTTCGATCGAGGTCTGAAACCTTATTGCACTTGGCGGAATTTTTGTCGAATGGGTCATGTCGCTTTGCAACTGATGTAAGACAAGATCAAAGAGTCATGTCGCTTCGTGACCGACATAAGACAAAGAGTGTTATTTATAACGAGCTCTTCAGATGTTATCCATTGCACTTTTGTAGATGATACATTTAATGAAATATCTTTTGCTCTGACAAACGTGTCATGTGCGCAATAAGTGCCAACCATGCGCATTAAATACGAGCCATGCTGAAACGACATTCCCTATTAGAGCATTAAATGCGGATGTGGGCGCATTCAATATAGAGGAGGGAAAATGTGCTGTCGCTTGAGCATTTCAACAGAAGAGAATGACAATTTGGTTTCTCGAAGCGTGACCGTCACTCTTCTTCGTTGATTCGAGACACGTGGTTGTGATAAACTGTCAGATGCGTTTTTCGCCAAAACGTCGTTTGACTTCTACAAACCAAAGTGCCACTTCCTTCACTATAAAACCCCAAGCTCACTTCAGGCAATGCCACAATACTTACTTTCTCAAAGAGAGCAAAAGTTTTTGTGAGCCTTGGTTCTTTGTCTTTCAGATTAGTGTGCGTTTGATATTTGAAGCAAGAGGATTCATTTTCTCATTCCAAGAGGTAAGGATGGTTTCTCTGCCACTTTTATTATTATTTCTTGTTTTCGATAGTTGTCATGCAATGATAGTCTGCCGTTAGTTGATCAGAGATGAAATATTCTCCTTGGGTTTGAGCCATTTGATGGTGGCTCTAAAAGTATACTGTTAGGGTTTTTCTAAGGTTTAAGGGAGGAAGCTTTTTTACTTTCTCCTCCACATCATCGTACGAAAAAGTGTACGAGGACTGAATGATTCCCTGCATGTCACTTTTTTCAGACTGCAATAGAATAGGACCCCTAATGACCAGATCTGAGGAGAGGACTAGCTCGCCTGTGCAAGATGCTCATGCGGGTCCCCCTCAAGAGATCCTGTCGATGATTACTGCCGAGGATATTCAAAAGGTGGTAGGCCAATATGCTCTCAGCGTAGAGGTCTTCCAAGATAGGATACACATAGCTCGGAGTCCGCCACAAAGGATGGCTACGATCTTCGAGAACATTTTCAAGAGTTGAGGGTTGATATCTTTCCACCTATTTGTCAGATCAGTCCTTGATCATTTCGAGGTCGTACCGCTACAGCTAACGCTGAACGTATATATAATAGTAGTGGCTATGTATATCGCATGTGACGAAAACGGATTGGGCGAGCTAACCACACTAGAGCTCAGTTGCTCGTATATTCTGAAAAAGAGTAAGGACAAGATTCCTACTATCTCTCTAAGAGACCTACCATCAAAGCGGGAATACATAGTTACCCGAGCAACGTAGGGGCATATGAGACGAAGTTCTTTTTCTTTTGTCATGATGGCATTTGCCATTTTTAGGAGTGGAGTAGGTTCTCCTTTCTTTTGAGGTCGTGAATTTCCTTTTTGGTCTTCGCTAATGAGCTTTTTGTTTCTTTGTAGTTAACAAAAAGACCAGGTTATCGCTCTTCTAGGATCCAGATAGAATCACAACCTTTGGTTTTCCGCTCGAAGAGAGTCGCGATGCAAGGTTGCGCGTGACAACAACAAATTTGCAGAAGTACGGTTTCTTTAACTTCGAAGCGACCCTAAAGACCACATCGAGTAAGCTTCATAACCTTAGCTTATTTTTAGATTTTTCATGCAGTGAACTGTTTTGCTAACGATGTTTACATGCAGCGACCATGCCTCCCAAAGTGCCCAGATTGCCATGATCAAGGTAGTTCACCTTCCCTCGAGAAAGCGCCATCGGACCGGCTGGAATAGCTCCCAACGGTCCCCCTGTTGGAGGGACAATAGCGGGTGCTTCGGTACGACCTGCTGGGGTTCCTTACTCTTCTGCTGTTCGCCTAAAGCATAAGACCATGACCCAAAAGTCCAAGAAGCAAAAGCAACTTTGGACCGAAGAGTCTGAGTCTGAGTCTGAGTTTGAGTCTGAATCGGATGGCCTGGACGTTCAGCTCGAGAAGTCGCAACCTTACCAAGCGTTCTACTCGAAAGGGCCTTCCAGGGGTGTGACCAACATCTCTATTGCTCCGGGGCACCGCAAACAAGGTAGAGTGAGGCCGTAAACCCTGGGAGGAGACTGGGCAAGGAACCAACGAATGATACGATTCCTACTGTAGGTGTGGGTACGAACACACCTATATTGGACTCGATGGGATAACTTCCGGATCATCTATAGCCGGTGGTTTTTACCCTGTTGTAGTGCGGGCTCGCAGAGGCTTTTGAAAAGTTCGTGACTTCCAATCTTGTAGACCTGATGTTCATATCCATTCACCACTTGAGCATGGTAGAACAAGCTGTCCTCGACGAGGACTTTACATTTATTCATTTCAGTAGCAAGAAAACTAACTTATTACTCTTTACGTTCACAGGCTCTGCTCTCCATGCAATTGTCCCTGCAAAAGGTCCAGCTGGGAGCTGCCGAGGGGATGGTCACGCTGAGAGAAGAGAACGTGCGGCTTAAACGAGACTTAGAAGCTGCTGAAGCAGAGAAAGACTTATCCACCGTTTTGGGGAACCAATACCTAAATGAAAAGAATGCTACTCTTCTCACGATGGACTTTTAGAAGGCCAAGCTAGAGAAGTACGGAGAGGAGGTAAAAGAGCTCTAGAGGATGGTCGCCAGGCTCACTAGAGAGGCTGGCGAGAAAGAGCATGAGCTTCAAATGACCTCCTAGTAGGCCTTACGAGTAGAGCGAGAAAGGGCAGCGCTATAGGAGGCCACCAAAAAGCAAAGGTAGGTGCTTGAGGCCGAACTCCAAGCTAGTCAGGGAATAGTCACCTCATTGACCGAAAAGGTGCAGCGACAAGGATTAGAGATCGAGAAGAAGGCTGCTGAATAGGCAATTTCAGTCCATCTATGCCCTACGATAGAAGAATCCCGAAATGGATCTGTCCGACCTCCCGGAGGAATACTAGGACATCCTCAAATCCATGGGGCGGATTGATAATGAAGATGCAGTGGAGGCCGCCTAAGGACTTGACCTAGAAGAGCATCCGAAGTATGTCCCAAAGGAGCCCAAGGTTGGCTAGGTGATTGGCGATCAGCCTAGGGATGATGAGGTGGCATATCCGGAATTGGGGATGAAGGCTAATGATTGCTTTTACTTTTTGTACTGCCTTTCCCATGCTTGCTTTTTGTACTCCTTTTTATTTTATAAATAAAGGCAAGGCTTTCTTAATCTGTTATGAATACTTACAATTTTCATACTTTCTATTACACATGAGATCGCATTCTAACTGTTTATAATAACATTGATACAAATCTATGCGAACAGAATTATACACATGGAAAGATAATTGCAAAATGACGTCTTTTATTTACAAGGACTAAGAAAAGTAAAATCTTTACAAGGAGAATCTAAGTTCGGAATTACTGGTAATGTGGTCAGAGATGTTCAGCATTCCAAGCTCATGGTACTTCGAAACCATTTAGTCTTTTGAGATGATAAGTCCCCGGTCTTATCACTTTGGCGATGCGGTATGGACTTGGAAGTCTCTTTTTCTGACCTTGGAGTTGAAAAACATTTTCGCGGGTTGTTGATAGGCTACTATTCTTAGCCGAGCCTTGCTGCGATGTTCTTCAACTAGATCTAGACTTGCGTTCATAAGGGCCTTGTTGTCTGTCTCGTTGAACAGGTCCCTCCAAATTGAACCGGTTCCTACCTCCACAAGGATCATTACTTCACAACCATATGCTAGCGAAAAAGGGGTTTCTGAGGTAGAGGTTCTTAGAGTTATCTTATATGCCCACAAAACTTTAGGAAGGTCGTCGGCCCAATTTCCCTTGGCTACGCCAAGTTTGGCCTTCAGAGTGTGCTTGATGGTTTTGTTGACAGCTTCAACTTAACCATTTGCTTGCGGTCTTGTGATTGAGGTGAATTTCTTATGGATACCCAGCTCGTTGCAAAACTGCTTGAACTTCTCGTTATCGAACCGCTTCCCATTATCAGAGATAAGGGTATGAGGAATCCCATAACAGCACACAATATTTTTGAAGACGAAGTCCTTAAGCTTTTTAGTGGTGATTGCGACCAACGGCTCTGCTTCGACCCATTTGGTGAAGTAGTCTACCACGACTACCGCATACTTAACTCCCCCTTTCCTAACTAGCATGGGTCCGATAGGATCAATTTCCCACATGGAGAATGGCCAAGGGCTGGACATGGTTACCAACTGGTGGGAAGGAGCTTGCAGTACGTTTGCGAACCACTGACACTTGTCACACATTTTAACAAAGTTGTAGGTGCCACACTTGTCACACATTTTAACAAAGTTGTAGGTGCCACACTTGTCACACATTTTAACAAAGTTGTAGGTGCCTTCTTCAAGGCTAGTAATACCCTTGACGAACAACCTTGTTGGCGAAGGATCGTGCGGCCATGTGATTACCACAGATTCCTTCATGTATCTCCCTTATGATATAGTATGCTTCTTCATCGGTTACACATCAGAGAAGAGAGGCGCTAAACCCTCGCTTGTACAATTGTTTCCTATGAGTGTGTAACGAGCAGCTCTTGTTCACAGGGTTCTGGCCTCGACTTTGTCGTTAGACAAGATCCCATCTCGAAGATACTGAATGATAGGGGTCATTTAGGAAACTAATTCAGCTACATTCACAGCTTGTTTGGGCGAACTGATACTAGGGGCCTCTATGAATCAAACAGGAATGCTCTTTAGCATGTCCGAGTCCAGCGATGAGGCTATCTTTGTCAAGGCATCCACGATAGGATTGCTGTCCTTGGGAATCTACGTGATCGTGAAGTGCTTAAACTGCTCGAGTGCGGCCTTAGCTTTCTTCAAATAGCCGATCATGTTTTCTTCCTTGGCTTGATATTCCCCCAAAATCTAGTTGACAACCAGGATGGAGTCGCTATAAATGCTGATCACGGTTGATCCCATTTATTTTTCCAATCGCAATCTAGTGAGTAGAGCTTCATACTTGGCCTCATTGTTGGTCACTTTGAACCCGAAACAGAGAATGCCATGAATGCGAGTCCCTTCGGGACTTAGGAGGAGAAGAACTGCCCCAGCCCTTTTCCTGTTCGATGATCTATCGACGTACAGGCTCCAAGTCTACAAGTTCTAAATAGTTTCCTGGGTGACTTCGCTGGCCTATTGCTCAGATTGCTTTATTGGATGATATGAGAATTCTGAGATGCAATCAGCAACAGTCTATCCTTTGATGGTTGCTTTCGATCTATACTGCAGATCGAACTGACTTAGTTCCATGGCCCACTTGAGCAATTTACCAGATGCCTCTGGCTTCTAGATGACTTGCTTAAGCAAGTAACTGGTCATTATATGGATTGTGTGGGCGTGGAAGTAAGGTCGCAACTTTCTGGAAGCGATCAGCAGGGCATAAGCCAATCGCTCCATTTCTGAATATCGCATCTCGGCATCCAGCAGATATTTGCTTGCATAATAAACTAGCCATTGAATCCTGCTCTCTTCCCGAACTAAAGCTACACTAACCGCATACTGCGAGACAGACAGATACAAGAGCAAAATTTCCTGCGGAAGAGGCTTCGACATAAGAGGTGGTTTTTCGAGGTGCTCTTTAATGCCTTGGAATGCTTGTTCGCATTTGAGAGTCCACTCAAACTTTTTATTGGCCTTGAGAATGTTGAAGAATGGCAAGTAGCGATCTGTTGCCCTCGATATGAAGCGACTGAGTGCTGCTATTTGCCCGTTGAGACTCTGAACCTGTTTTCGGTTGGATGAGCTTTTCATGTCGAGAAGAGCTTGTATTTTCTCGGGGTTGATCTCTATTCCCCTTTGGTTAACCATGTACCCCATAAATTTTTTCGAGGATACTCCGAATGAGCATTTGAAAGGATTAAGCTTCATTTTGTACTTCCAGAGGATGTCGAACATCTCAACAAGATGTGCTATGTGATCTGAAGCGACATGCGACTTGACTAACATGTCATCAACATAGACTTCCATCGACATCCCGATCTACTCGGAAAACATTTGGTTATCCATCCGCTGGTAAGTTGCTCCAACATTTTTCAGGTCAAATGGCATAACCCTATAGCAGTACAACCCCCGATCTATAACAAATAAGGTATGTTTTTTGTCCGGTGCATACATCGAAATTTAATTGTATCTCGAGTATGCGTCCATAAAACTTAGCAGCTCGTGGCTGGAGGTGGCATCAAAGAGCTGGTCGATCCTTGGTAAGGAAAAACTGTCTTTTGGGCAGGCTTTGTTGAGGTCGGTGAAGTCAACACAAATCCGCCATTTGCTGTTGGGCTTCTTTACTAGAACCGAGTTAGCAACCCAGCTCGGGTAGAATGCTTCCCGGATGGACCCATTTTGAAGGAGATTATCTACTTCGATTTTCAAGACAGCATATCGTTCTGGATCCATCGCTCTTCTTTTCTTGCGGACTGGCCTGGCATCACTATCGATGTTCAAGGTATGGCAAATGATGTCTGGGCTGATCCCAACCATATCAGCATGCGTCCATGCAAACACATAGATATTTTCTCTGAAGAAGCTGGTCAGGTCATTAACGAGTTGGGGGTTGAGATTGCTTCCAATCCTCAACACTTGGCTCGGCTCGTTCTAGTCGACTGACATATCCGATAGATCCTCAACTGGCCTATTGGAAGGGCATTCCTAAATACGAGGATCCATATTATCCTCGGCTGGGCCAGGCTGTGGTTCGATCCGACTGATCACCATTTCCTATTTGGGAATGCCACACGAGACCCATTTCCCCTTGCATACCATCTGTACTGCCCTTACATAGCAGTCGCGAGATACGCGCTGAGATTCGCTTACTTCCCCTATCCTTGTCGGGGTGGAAAACTTCATCTTGAGATAGTAGATCGAAGTGTCTGCCTTGAAGTTCTTAATAGAGGTCGCCCTAGGATGCCATTGAAAGCAGAGGGCAGTCCACTAACAAGAATTCAGTGACCCTGGTCACCTCATCGGAGTCACCCAGTGTGACTGGAAGTGAGATCGTTCCCTTGGGGATCAAGTGATCCCCCGTAAAACCATATAGGGGGATAGAGGCAGGCTTCAGATCGGCCTCATCCAATTTCATTCTTTCGAAAGCTCGCTAGAACAGGATGTTCACAGCGCTTCCGTTATCCACCAACATTCTATGGACATCGCAGCGCCCTATTTGGGGTGTGATGATGAGAGCATCATCATGGGGATGATGCAATCAGACTGCGTCTTTTTTGGAGAAAGTGATTTCCTCCTCCCTGTGAACCTTTGATGGTCACTGGGTCGTGTTCATCACACGGATAGGGTCGTGATGGGCTGCGCGAGTATATTTTTCTTGGGCACCTCACGAGTTTCCCTCGAGGTGTGGTCACCCAAAGATTATCCCCATGCTATAGATACCCTTGAGATCACGATGCTTCTTGCCTGGTTTCTCTCGATTTTTCTCCCTTACGGGAGCAAAGTTATCAACATAGTCTTTGAAATGCCCCTACTTGATAAGGTCTTCAATTGCCTGATTGAGAGATCGGTACTCATCGGTGTGATGCCCATTGTCCCGATGATAAGACAATACTTTTTACTGTTTCTAGCTGAGGGGGGATTTTTCATGAGCTCAGGTTCTCCGAGCAGTCCGACCTCTTTTGACTTGTCAAGAATGGCCAAGACAGATGCATTCAAATGGGTATATTGATTCCTGTCACAATCGCGATGAGGAACTGGAGCATAAGACTTCTTGGGCTCAAGCCGTTATTTCTTTCCTTTTCGCTGATCATCGTTAGCCTATCAACGATCAGCCCTCCTATTTCCCCCCCGACCTGGCGTACTGCCCAAAAGACCAGGGTCGTGGCGGTTGAACGCTGCCACAGAGTACTCAATACGAAGGTATTTCTCCATAAGGTTATGAAAGCGGGTGAGAGAAACATCGTCCTCTGATTGCAGCTCCTTCCACAGATATGTCTGTGGACGAACTCTCGCAATGATGAGAGTCCGAACGGACTCTTCGGGAGTGAGAGCTACATTATGGAGCTCTCTGTTGAATCTGTCGATGTAAGATTGGAGGGATTCATCCCTCTCTTGCCTTATGTTGCTGAGGTAGCTCAAAGGCATTGAGAACTTCTTGTTCTCTTGGAAGTGTCTTAGGAATGTTGAGCTCATCTGATTCCACGAGTTGATTGATCCCATCGGGAGCGACCTGAATCATCGCTTGGCATGAGATGTAAGAGTCACTACCAAGCATCAGCATTATTCCAAGTCAGAAACTTGGTGAAGTTTCATCAGGTCGTTGAATTCGTACAAATGATCATGCGGATCAGAATTCCCATCAAATGCCCGCATATCGGGCATTCTAAATCTGGATAGGAGAGGGGCGACTAACATAGCCGGAGAAAAGGGAGACGCCTTTGCGACCTGCCCTCACTCATTTTGCTGAGCCTTTAGCTGATCCAGAGCTCGCTGTAACTCCTAAATCTGAGGCAACGAAGCCATCTGGGGATTACTATCCCTAACGTGGGTTCGACCCTTGCAGTTACAGTGAGGAAAGTCCAAAGGTCGGATTCCTCCTTGCCTCAGCTGGCAGCTCTAGCCGCTCTTGACACACACTGACTAGAGTCGTGTGATGGCGCTGAATGGTCTAGGGAACCTTCCCGATCTCTGCGGTGGTGCGAACTAACCTGTGGACTGTGGGAACTTCCCACGCGATGACGATCGGAGTCGTCATTTTGGCGATAATGGGAATCTTTCTGCCTTGCACTTTAATGGGAGTGCTCGCACGACGTGGCACGAGACAACTCAGGCCGCGACATGTCACCTAGTCTCCAAGCCACAGGTATTCTACCTGCGGTGTGGTCGGTGTTCGCCGGTCCCTCAGAGCCTCTAGGCCCGTTTTTTGCCACCTGCTTTCCCTTTCTTTGATGCGCTGCAGTGCGTGCGACATGGGCTATCGCACTTTTCCGTGCTTTCATACGACCTGCATGCGTTTTTGGCGATGGCACCGCCTTATTTGGTTCGGGTGGCGTGACCCCGATCCAAATATTCTAGCCTTTGATTAACCGTTTGGAGAGTATTGTTGAACCTCTCCAGGTAGCTCATGACAACTAAATCAAGTCATGAGCTCAAAGTGATATCCCCCACGAGATTTTGCGGGACTAGAGGCACTTCAAAAGAAGTGTCCTCTTGTACTTGGGGGATCTCTTCCTCACTATGATTGGTTCGCTCAGGTTCGAATCGGCGAGCTATTTGCTATTATAGAACCGATTAGTCAGAGAATCTCCTGATGAAGGACGAATATTAAATCAGACTCTCCTTCTAGCGCCAAACTATTAATGCGTGATTTTGACACCAACTAAACGCACGTGAAAAATGCTGAGCTGACTCAGATGACACACGTGTACGGGGGTATTGAATTGAATAGAAGATGAAGAACATTCTTTAAAGTGGTTCGGATGCTTAAATAAGCGAATCCTACATCCACTGGTATCGTATTAATATATGAAATCAGGTCGCGTTCAGCGAGCTGATTTACAAGAGATTACAAGAGAGAGAGAGAGAGAGAGAGAGAGTATATATGTTATTCTAGAGAGAAATTAGCCAATCCCACAAACGTGAGAGGAACCCTCTATTTATAGTGGGATGAATTGAGGTAATGATTACTAAATCAAGGAGTGGGTCAGATTGCTGTACAAATCCTTCCTTGCGTCCCGTTATTCACCTGCTCAAGTGATTTACTCGACTCTTACAGGGATTGGACACGTGGATTTCCTCCAACCTTTCACCAGCCTGACACACACCTACTGCACTGGCAGGAGCATGCCGCTTGTGTCAGCGTGTGACGTGGCTGCGTCTGAATGGTTGTTGGACTTACCTAAGCTCTGACCACTTATGCTGATAGGGCTCTACGTCAGCCCTACTTTTCCAAGCATAGCAAATATTTTACATCTTAACCCAATTCAATTAATCAGAGAATAAATATATAGAGGAGAAATTACTCAATCAAAGTTAAGTAATTTTGTATGATATTTAGATATTAATCGGAGAAAGAGAGGAAAAATAATAAAACGATGGAGCAGCGAAACATGGAAGTAGCTTCTGGAGGCGGTGGTGCATCGTCTTCTGGTGTTGGATCATCTGGCGAAGGATATTCAGATGGCGAAGGATCTTCATATACGACATATCGAGAAATTAAGAGTGACTTACTAGGGAGTTTTGGAAGTAGTTTGATGATATCACTAGAAATTAAAGGAACATTTTATCAAACACTTTGAGACAGAACTTGTATCCAATCACAAAGAATAGAGGCTCATTATATTATAAATTACCCTTATTTAATTCATGCATACATGCACAGATGGATCACAAGTTTTTAGGGTTTTTTCCCAGCTGGGAGAGAGTGATATGTGGTAGCTGAATATTCAAAATTCTGGGTAAGCTACTGTTTTCAGAAATGGAGAACGTAACAATGTCTGATTGAATGATGAGAGAGGACGACAAGAGGCAGGCAGCTAAGCAATTAAAAGAGACTCCAAGCCAATTTGTCTAAAGTCTATGCATGCCATGCAACCAAACAAAATAAATTTTACTGTATCTTGATCAGACATCACTCAACTTAATTTATTACTTTTAACAACTTTATCTCAGGAGAAGAGTCTGATAAATTCTCGAAAGTAAATGATTAATTAAAGTGTAAAATCATTTGATTGATGTTCCAAACACTATATTTTCTGGCCTTCATTAACCGATCGAGCTAGCTGGATCCTCTTCTGCGATTGCTTTTAACATCTCCAAGAGTTTCTTGTTGTCCCTTAAGATATGTTCTGCTGCTTCTGCATCTAACATTGTTTTCATTTTTTCTGTCAGCCGCTTCACATCCAGATTTCCTTCCAGAGCTGCAAGTATCTGCTTGGAATATAATGCAATCAAAAGAGTTTATAAGCCAGTGTTCAGTTCATAAAACCTAATTGAGAGCTAAAAGTAATTATTTAGCACTTGGTTTAAGTACCTCCGTCATCTGCGGCCGATCCCTTGCTGGATAACATGCACAGGCAGCAGCACAATGAACCACCCGAAACATTTCTCTGTTGTCGGATTTCTTCCGTAACTTTGGATCGGTGTAAACAACGTTTATGTTGTCGTCTTTCACAGCTTTTCTGAGCATCGGTTTTGCCTAAAAGTTCATGAAAGTCCGTGTTTATATTTACTCTGCAAACAATGCAAAATTGACTCCATTCTTGCACCCTTAATTACCAATGCAGAAACTAAATAAAATCCGATCAAATTATTTACACAAAAAACTGAAAGCGGGGTAACTTATTCTATCACACGATTCCTACAGACTGGAGCTGATGAGACAGAATATGCACCTTGACAGCCAGGTTTTCATAATCAGGATCAGAAGGCTTAATTTTATTCACAGGTAGGCATCCAGTAATCAACTCCAGAAGCAGCATTCCAAAGGAGTAGACATCTGACTTCTCATTTAACTTAATCCCGGAGGTGAAAAAATCGGATATAGGTAACGCTTCGGAGAGAAATCATCATGAAAAGTACAGAGACAATATAAATATATATATATAATACAAGTTATGAACAACAGAAAACAGTTTTACAAAAATGACATATAAAGCAGTGTATTTTACCCAATAGTGCCAGTAGGTTTAGTGCTGATATGAGTTTATCAGCTAAAATGGACCTAGCAAGTCCAAAATCTGCCACCTGAGGAAAAACATGCTAGTCAATTCATTCATCATTATAGAAGCCAACTAAGAAGCACACAATGTTGAGCACTGAAATGAAATTAATTTCAATCTTTAACTGCAGTCTTAAATAACCATTACTTTTAAAAAGGCAGTGCAAACATATTCAAGCATTAGGCAGTACAAATCATACCTTGGCTTCCCATTTTTCATCCAAAATAATGTTAGCTGACTTGATATCACGATGCACGATCCTGGGCTTACCAGCTGCTGAGGATATTAACATTTACATCATACCATTTGAAATTTCAAAACAATATCTTGCATCTTAAATTCGCTTAAATTTAAGAAAACAGTATACATCAAAGAATACTCACAGGCATCATGCAGATGAAACAATCCTTTTGCTGTGCCTACCGCAATATTGAATCTTTTTTTCCAGTCCAAAATTTCTTTATCGTTCTCTGAAATGTTATCATAATCTGATGAGACAAATGTATTAATTATAGTTTAAAATGCACAAAATGCAGCAACAGTTTCTAAATCTACAATAAAAAATCCTGTAATTCCATATAAAAGCAAATGAATTCAGAAATAGTAATCACCGATTTCTATAATTTCAATTTTTAACCATGAGTCATATCTAATAAAAGAAAGAACAAACCATGTCAATGGAAGTACAGGCTTTTGTTCGAAACGAACTCGTATACAAGCAGTCTCCGAGTCTCCGAAATGCAGTATCCAACCAGATGTACAATATGTTGTGGTTAATACCGCTACTGATTTCTATCTTTTCAGAAATTCTTGCTCCCCCAGTTGCGTTCAGCTATTTGCTGTTTTATAGCAACAGTTTCCATCTCGGAGGACCCTTGTGGACAATGCCAAACCACCTCTACCAAGTAATTTGTCTTTGGAGAAATTATTGCGCCTCCTTTAGTTCTTCATAAGTAAATGTTTTCGGCATTGCAAGGTTAGTGGGTGGTGGATGCTTTGCAATCCAGCAGAAGGTCCAACTATAGAGCAAAAAAATAAAAAATAAAATCAGGAGATGCCGTTTATGTATGGGAATCCAATATGAACAACTTACTTGCTACAGGAATGTTCTTGTTGCCGAACCTGCTGAGTGCACCTAGAGAGTTAAAAAAGAGTATTTAAACTGGTTCATAAGTGAAGTTTCTCATAAGCTCACAAGTTCGTGTCTAGGACTTAAAACTTTCAAATGTTTCAGTAAAATTGTTATAATTGATCATTATGTTGCTTAGTGGTATAGTGATATGAAATTCAAAAGTTAATTCTCGCAGGAAAGGAGAAATATTGACTAAATATGAAACGTCTGTTACCTCTATGGTTTCGCGCCGTGCTTTTGAATCTTTGTTTTCTACCAAAAATGAACAAACAATTACAAGAAGAACAATCACCAAACTATTAAACCAACCATAATTATTCCAAACAGTGCAACGCTGAGGACGAACTCGAGCCCTCAGATTGATCTTCAGTTGCAGGTTGCCACCCATCAACTACCTCCGGCGGTGGCGGAGTAAATGATGCCATCAGTGCACGACCACGAGAAGGACGCATTGGAGACACATGATATTCTTAAAAAAAAAGAAAACTGAAGAGAAAATGGTAATTGATTGTGGTCAATCAATAAAAGCAACAAGAGAGGTTAGCTAACCTTTAGCTTGATTCAAGCACTGCGTAAAAAAATTATATGAGACGTTTACTTCTAGGGTTTTGAAGTGAGTAAAGAACGTGAAGTAGTTGAAGCTTGAAACTTTCAGCGAAGGAAGGTTTGGAAAAATATTTTCCAAAGGAGCTTTCTGTATGCATTTTTTTTTCTACACAAAAATATAGATTATATAGACTTGTGCTTGCTAGCTAGCTGATGACTACCTTTTTCTTCTTGTTATGTCGTTTAAATTTCAATTAATTGACTCTTGTCGGTTATATTTCCAAAACGTAGCTGATTTGTCATGGAATTTTCTTAAGAACTTCCCAGGAATTCAATACAGGGAGAGTAAACGACTTTTGCCCACCCAATGTTTGCCTTAATGACACTTTCTCAACAAGAAGTTTCAAAATACCACTTTTTCACCTAAAGTTTAATTCATATAATATCCAAAATATAATTCACTTTCTAGTTGAGCGTTCGACGAGTTACCAGAAGTCAGGATGTAACGCTCCACTTGAGGTACGCAGTTAGATTCGTTGTATCGCTTAAATGTTCATTGATTCAGCTTCGATTAAGTATACATGTTGTTATTTAGGTGTGTGGCCCTTGGTTGAATGGATGTATTGGTTTGATTGAGTAATTGCCTTGAAATTGGTTAAATTTAGAGGAATTTTGGGGTTACAGGCTTCGCGGGGCGAAGAGGTGTTGAGCCCACGGTGTTAGCTGCTGTAATTCTTCGGGAGTGACGGAAAGTTCTTCGTCGCGGCGAAGAGGCGGTTGAGGTTTGATATGGTTTTAGATATTTTCTTCCTAGGAGCTATTTGACCATCTACCCCTAATTAGTAGGAAAAGTGGGGAGTAAAATGTAAGAAAATTTCATGGAGATTATGTTAGTATGGAGGGTGTTGTAATGAATCAAAGGATATGATGAAATTTTCAAGAAAGAGCAAGGGCAAAATGGGAAAATGAGTATATTATGAGATATTTAGGGGGGATTAGTCTTTGAAAGCCTTTTATTCCCCATTCCACGCTTCCTCCATTCTCCATTTTCTCCAAATTTCCTTAATCTTTCAAGGATTTTTAAGGGCTTTTTGGACAGTTCTTGGGTAAAGATTCATCTAAAGTATCTAAGGTAAGAATTCTTGCTTTAGATGAGAGTTTTAGTGTTTTTGGTTGAAGTTATATAGTTGTTTTTGTTGTGTTGTTGAGTTGTAGAGAGAAGACAAGACACAAAGGAAAGGAAAAGTGTAAGAAGTCAATTTTTTCACAAGGTAAGTAAATCCAATTTAAATTGAGGTTAAGATTCATTTGAGCTTAGGAATTCATTAGAGTAGAGATGTGGTATGTTTAATATTGTTGAGATGAGATGAGATAAGATTAGTAGTTATTTCTTATTGATTATGTTGAGTATGAGAAATGTTGAACTTCTATGATGTTGAGTTGGGTTGATAGAAGAAGTTGAGAGAGTGTTGTAGTAGTAAACATATTGGAAGTTTATTCTTTAATAGGATTGATAGTTATTAATGGGGTTTTCTCCCAATTTGTATGGCTAGAGAATGTAGTAGAGTAGTCTTAGAGTAGAGATTTTGCATGCACATGAATTGTTTGATGAAATGCCTAAGAGAGATTAGAGCATGAATTGTGAACCTTAATTCTTGCTACATTGCATATTGGCATTTCTTATTGCATTAATGTACATAAATTACCCATGTGCATAATATGTATGAGTAATAGCTTGAGAGAGAGAGTAGAGAAATTGAGTTTGAGCTACTCTATAGAGAAAGAGTAGAGAAATTGAGTTTAAGCTACTCTAAGAGTAGGAAAAAAAAAAAAAAAAAAAAAAAAAAAAAAGAGAGAGAATGAGCACTAGAGAACAAAGAAAATGTAGTGCTAGACAAAATAATAGAGTAGGTTGTGCGATGGGGAACCCGTGAGTATGGGTAGAGTATTCCCGCATGTATGCCGCATTGTGAGAGCGGCATGAGATTAGAGAGAGAAGTGGTGTAGCCCGTGAGAGTGCATGCGGATGAGGGCTATACCCGAGTTACCCAAGAGAGAGTTTATACACTCACATGGCCAAAGGTTCCGAATCTATGCATAACCGAGTCCGATCGGGTAGAATGAGTACAAGTCACGTAGAGTGGGAGTGAGTCCCAGCCGTGCCTCCGGTCAGATGGGGTTATGACTTACTCAAGAGAGTTACGATAAAGAGAAACAGAGAGATTATAAAAGAGAGTGTAAATGAGAATTGTAAAGAAAGAATCAGAGAGAGAGAGTTACGGGGATAGATGAGTAGAGGATTTACTTACTGAGCCTTGTGTTCACCTCGTTGCTTTCTATGTTTTTGTAGGACCTAGGTGAGGACACAGTCGGATGGGCGTCGGCAAGCGAAGAGAAATGGCTACACTGTCCACCCTGTTTTGATGTTTTTGTACATGATACTACTTCTTGTATAAAGAGTGTATATGTTTAATAAAATAAAAAATTTGGGCCCAACTTTTATGCTATTTTACATGTATTTTACTATGCATATTTTATGAGAATATGAGTAGAAAACAGTCGTTACATTGTTGGTATCAGAGCAGAGATTTTGGGATTTGACAGTGTACCATTCTCGTCGCTACGATGTCCGAGAGCCGACTGTGTAAGTTAATTCTTTCCTTATGTTAAGTGTTCTCTTGAATTTACCAATAGTAATTCTAAACAGCAACAAACAAGTACCAAACATAAGCTACCAATAGTGGAAACCTGAAAAATAATTTACCCCATGGTGCTTTTTGTATCTACAAAATAAATAATAGTAGTAGTAGTAGTAATAATAATAATAAGAGCATTGTCTTCAGCTTTTAATAAATATTTAAATATAGTTATATATCAAGGCTTTGAATAACTATTAAATAACAACCAACCCGATCTATTAAGCAGAATAGTAAATTCTTTATTAAAAATTAAAGCTAATTCATAAAATATTGGCAACATTGTTTAATTGAAGCACATGCTTGAATGTCAAATTCAAGAGCCAAACTTCTATGACATTATTTTTTATATTGACATGTTTTTAATTTTGATTTCTTTTATTACTGATTGGTTTTTCACTTTCGGCTATTGTCATATTATAAATATAAAATTACATTAAAAATTAAATTCTAACATACTAAGATTGTGTATGTTTATATTGTTGAGATGAGATAGATAAGATTATAGTTATTTCTTATTGATTTTGTTAGTATGAGAATGTTGAACTTCTATGATTGAGTTGGTTGATAGAAGAAGTTGGAGAGAGTTGTAGTAAACCTATTTGGAGTTTATTCTTTAATAGGATTGATGTTATTAATGGGGTTTTCTCCCAATTTGTATGGCTAGGAATGTAGTAGAGTAGTCATTAGGTAGAGATTTTGCATGCACATGAATGTTTGATGAAATGCCTAAGAAGATATGACATGAATTGTGAACCTTAATTCTTGCTACATTGCATATGGCATTTCTTATTTGCATTAATGTACATAATTACCCATGTGCATAATTATGTATTGAGTAATAGCTTGAGAGAGAGAGTAGAGAAATTGAGTTTGAGCTACTCTATAGAGAAAGAGTAGAGAATTGAGTTTAAGCTACTCTAAGAGTAGAAAAAAAAAAAAAAAAACTTTTGAATCTTTGTTTTCTACCAAAAATGAACCAAACAATTACAAGAAGAACAATCACCAAAACTATTAAACCAACCATAATTATTCCAAACAGTGCACCGCCTGAGGACGAACTCGAGCCCTCAGATTGATCTTCAGTTGCAGGTTGCCACCCATCAACTACCTCCGGCGGTGGCGGAGTAAATGATGCCATCAGTGCACGACCACGAGAAGGACGCATTGTAGAACACATGATATTCTTAAAAAATAAGAAAACTGAAAGAGAAAATGGTAATCTGATTGTGGTCAATCACTAAAAGCAACAAGAGAGGTTAGCTAACCTTTAGCTTGATTCAAGCACTGCGTAAAATATATATATTGAGACGTTTACTTCTTTAGGGTTTTTGAAGTTGAGTAAAGAACGTGAAGTAGTTGAAGCTTGAAACTTTCAGCGAAGGAAGGTTTGGAAAAATATTTTTCCAAAAGGAGCTTTCTGTATGCATTTTTTTCTTACACAAAAATATAGATTATTATAGACTTTGTGCTTGCTAGCTAGCTGATTGACTACCTTTTTCTTCTGTGTTTTATGTCGTTTAATTATTTCAATTAATTGACTCTTGTCGGTTATATTTCCAAAACGTAGCTGATTTGTCATGGAATTTTCTTAAGAACTTCCCAGGAATTCATATTACAGGGAGAGTAAACGACTTTTGCCCACCCAATGTTTGCCTTAATGACACTTTCTCACCAAGAAAGTTTCAAAATACCACTTTTTCACCTAAAGTTTATATTCCATTAATATCCAAAATATAATTCACTTTCTTAGTTGACGTTCGACGAGTTACCAGAAGCTAGGATGTAACGCTCCACTTGAGGTACGCAGTTAAGATTCGTTGTATCGCTTAAATGTTCATTGATTCAGCTTCGATTAAGTATACATGTTGTTATTTTAGGTTTGTTGGCCCTTGGTTGAATGGATGTATTGGTTTGATTGAGTAATTGCCTTGAAATTGGTTAAATTTAGAGGAATTTTGGGGTTACAGGCTTCGCTGGGGCGAAGAGGTGTTGAGCCCACGGTGTAGCTGCTGTAATTCTTCGCCGGAGTGACGGAAAGTTCTTCGTCGCGGCGAAGAGTCGGTTGAGTTTGATATTGAGTTTTAGATATTTTCTTTCCTAGGAGCTATTTGACCATTCTACCCCTAATTAGTAGGAAAAGTGGGGAGTAAAATGTAAGAAAATTTCATGGAGATTATGTTAGTATGGAAGTGTGTTTGTAATGAATCAAAGGATATGGATGAAATTTTCAAGAAAGAGCAAGGGCAAAATGGGAAAAATGAGTATATTATGAGATATTTAGGGGGGATTAGTCTTTGAAAGCCTTTTATTCCCCAATTCCACCGCTTCCTCCATTCTCCATTTTCTCTCAAATTTCCTTCAATCTTTCAAGGATTTTTAAGGGCTTTTTGGACAGTTCTTGGGTAAAGATTTCATCTAAAGTATCCTAAGGTAAGAATTCTTGCTTTAGATGAGAGTTTTAGTGTGTTTTGGTTGAAGTCTTATATAGTTGTTTTTGTTGTTGTGTTGAGTTGTAGAGAGAAGACAAGACAACAAAGGAAAGGAAAAGTGCTAAAGAAGTCACTTTTTTCACAAGGTAAGTAAATCCAATTTAAATTGAGGTTTAAGAATTCATTTGAGCTCTAGGAATTCATTAGAGTAGNAGAAAAAAAAAAACATAAAATTCTTAATAAATGAACAACAGGGCAGGTCTTTAGGGGGTGAGATTGTTGGGTAGGGTGGGGATTCCCCAATTCCCTTCCTCGGCCGGTCCCCGAAGTCAGGGAATTTTATGAGGACCATCCCCATCCTGTCCCCGACTTTTTCGGGAAATTTTATGAGGACTGTCCCCGACTTTTTTCAGGATTCCTCGCCCCATTCGGGGCGTGGCGGGCCGGATCCCCATAGATTCGGGGAAAATGCCCATCCCACTAGTGATAGGAGCCAGATTTGTGTTAGTTGCTGTGGACATTTTTCGCTTTTTCAACTGAAGGAGAAGGCAAAAGTTTTCAGCTCCAAATCTTCCTCCACAAGGCTAGGCCCAAAAAATATTTTTCCCTTCATTATATTATACAAAATCTGGTTGTTCATATAGGAACTGTTGTATAACTGGATGAAGGTTATTTAATGGTCATTGAAGACTTTTAAATTTCTATATAATTTACTGAGTATCGTTTTGGTTCTAGGTTTTTTTCGTTTGTTGAGTTCATTTTTCGGTGAAGGTTTAGAAGCCGCTGAATTTTAAATATTTCATTTATTGTATTTTAGGGTTTTAATATATATTGAGTCTACGGTATGAGCTGGCTTGTCATTTTCAAGTTTGGTCCATATATTGAAACAGTAACAGCTGGCGGGTTTGTTTTTATAAAATCTTTAAAAATCAAATTAGACGCGGTAAAGGGAAGGTTATGGAGAAATTTCATAAGAAAAAAAAATCCCTGAAACCTCAAAGTCCCCATTCTGATAATATTATAAAGATTTGACTAACAAATATTTCAATATATGTTTACGTCTGTTTCAACTCTTTTTGAAAGTGGGAGAGTTGCAAGAGGAATAACCCAGAAGAGAAGAGGAAGATAATGGATGTCTTCGAAGCTGCTTTTCATCGTCTTCCACAAGAGATATAAAATAAGGTTCGCCATACTAAACTCTCTGCATACTGCTGTTAGCTAGCTTACTATGTTTGCATGAAATACAGGTAAGGCTAAAATTTGTTTGCGAAGAACACAATATTATCTTTCTGTTTCCAATTGTTCGATGGCCATACCATTGGCCCAAACTCCGTCACCAACAGAAGAGTTTTACAGAGGGCAACCAGGTCAAGATCAACAATCTCAAGCTTCGGGAGTAAGCGAGTATTTAATAATTGCGGGTGCTATGCTAAGTGTTGTTTTGTTTGTTGTTCTTGGTTGGGCCGTTTCTTATAAACGAGGAAGGTCGAAAGAAGAAAGGTTGGAGGAACAACATGGAGAACCTCCAGCAAATCAAAGAGGTAAGAATAAACGTAAGTTTTGCATAATTAATACAAAGTTTCTTCTTCTTGGGGAACTATTTATAGATCTGAATTCATATAATTAATTTGGTTTGATAGCTAGCTGCTACTGCTAGCTATACAGTACCTTGACAAACTTATTGCATGTGTATGTATGATACTAGTACCTAGTATTGACTCTTTGATTTTGAGTCTTATGGAGTCTTTCTGTCCAATCTTGGATTGCGTTCGTGAGTCCATGCTAAAGTTCAATACCAGTGCCAGGAAATTAAAAACAAAAATCGACTTAGCCGAGAAAAGACACGTCAAAGTTTTAGTGGTTTGTGGTAATAGCTTACCACCACTGTACTCTAGTTTTCCTCCTAGTCGTTAAGAGATCTTGCAGCGAAAAATATATATTCAAGATTAATAATAAAATAATAAAATATATCATACAAAAAAACATGATATTTACGTAATTCGACATAGTTCACCTATATCCACAAATGAGAGAAATACACTATAGTTTCATGAATATGATATACAAGAATACACAACACCATAAATCTGGTAGATAGTTAACATATAAAAAATAATTAACAATCTCAGTTTTTAAGACACTCTATCCATGGTATCTACATCAAATACTTTATGTTCTTACATTCTCTTGTAACTTTGAATTAGTTTTTATCACTATATTTATAAGTAGTATATAGAACATTCTATTTCTAGTAAGATTTATATTTCAATTTCTAATAGGACTTTTGTAATTTTATTTCCTATTTACGATTGTATTCATTATCAAATATTTTTCCTAAAACATAGAATTTTACATTGGAATTATTACAAAAACGAGCCACATATCCCAACACCACCACCACCGGAGGTAGTTGATGAGTGGCAACATGCAACCGAAGATCAATTTGAGGGCTTGGGTTCGTCCTCAGGCGGTGTACTGTTTGGAATAATTATGGGCGGTTTAATAGTTTTGATGATTGTTCTTCCTGTAATTGTTTGGTTCATTTTTGGTAGAAAACAAAGATTAAAAAACACAGCGCGAAACCATAGCGGTAATAAGTTCCATATTTAGTCAATATTTCTCCTTTCCTGGGAGAATTAACTTTTCGGGTTTCATATCATAATATAACAAGCGTAAGTGAATCAATTATAACAATCTTATATAAAAACATTTGAAAGTTTTAAGTTCCAGACACGAACTTGTGAACTTATGAGAAACTTCACTTATGAACTCAATTTAAATACTCTTTTTTAATATCTCTAGGTGACACTTCTATTGAACTTCAGCAGCATCAGGAACAACGGATTTCTGCAGCAGGTAAGTGTTCATATTTGGATTCCATATATATATTAACGGGCATCTCCTGATTATTGGTTTTTTTTTTTTTTTTTTTAGTCTCCCTAGATGGATCTTCTGCTGGAATTACACAGCATTCACCACCCACTAACCTTGCAATGCCGAAAACATTTACTTATGAAGAACTAAAGGAGGCTGCAAATAATTTCTCCAAAGACAAATTACTTGGTAGAGGTGGTTTTGGCATTGTCCATAAAGGAGTCCTTCAAGATGGGA